>NC_134828.1:32822786-33022283 GCF_004210375.1 Tachypleus tridentatus | reverse complement strand
AAAACATACACACGTATGATCTTCAAAGTTTAAATCACTAGACATAAATAGAACTATATAACCTGTATGGATTGAGTGAGGAAATTGATTACACACAACAAAAATTAAAATAAAATTCTGTTTGTTAAAAAAGTAACATTAACATAACGTAGATACATTACGAAGGGACAGTACATTTACAGGAGTGTGACGTATCTATTTAGAGTATTTGAGAGAATGTAGCTGTATCTCTTAAAAATCTGTCTAAAACTCTAATAAAACATATACAAAATATAAGTACTCCTTTGCAATAAGGGAAATACTACCCATGTGACTACTGATCATTTCTATCACATGATAATGTAAAAATATCAAACTCTCATTTTTAATTACCTACTGAATTTTTTTATAGTCGTATGTTTTCAGTCGTACTCTGAGGCACCAAAAGACGATAGTTACGTACACTACGACAAATTGTAGCTGCTGTTAAATTTCATGTACCTGCATCTGTCGAGAGTAAAGTTTACAAACATTTGTTTTACATCTGGGTTATTGGAAATGTTGTGTAGCATGCATAGTGTTTTAAGTTTATTTCATTATTTTTTTAAATTTTCAATAGTGTTCATATTAAATAATTTATTATTTTCAGTGAATGAAACAAATATAACTAAATAAATATATGTAAAATTAATATGATCGTTAAACACAGTCAACACAAAAAGCTGTTTTTAACAGTTTGTAGTTTTCTGGATAACTAACGATATCCAGAAAAAAATTTTATTTGTAATTCGTATCTTCTGTGTAGTAGACAACCTAAGTTACAAAATGGGTGAATTGATGTGAAACTTTCTATTCTGTTTAGTTTCGTCGTTTTCCAACGAATTGTTGGTGTTTTAAAAAGTTGTTTTATAGCAGAATTGCCGAAGAGATGGCAGTGCACAATGCTGACTGTTTAACCTCCGTATGATCTACAGTTCAAAAACAGCTTTGTTGAATTTAATATAAATAAATCCAGCAATTACAGTGAACATAGCTAATCTCTTTGAACTCCTATGGTTGTA
Organism: Tachypleus tridentatus; assembly: GCF_004210375.1. Taxonomy (NCBI): domain Eukaryota; kingdom Metazoa; phylum Arthropoda; class Merostomata; order Xiphosura; family Limulidae; genus Tachypleus; species Tachypleus tridentatus. The sequence goes on along the minus strand of NC_134828.1, from coordinate 33,021,243 downwards.
TAAAATATGTATATAACCAACCTACAGATGGACCCATTATTATAAAAATGTATTTGTTATCATCCACTATTAGAAAACAAGAGAAGGTAGGAGAACATTATCTTCAATACAATTTTTGTTTCTTTATTAACGGATATTGTCAACTAATAAGTACAAATACTAAAAGCAAGCTCAGGGCGATTGGATATTTTCTATTCTTGTAGCTAGTTGCGTATATCAATCCCAATACCTAATTTTTATTCAGTAAATTTGTTATTACTAATCTCATAATTTGATGTCATATTGTTGTACAAATAGATTCGGCCAGGCATGGCCAGATAGGTTAAGGTGTTCGACTCATAATCCGTTGATCTCGTGTTCGAATTGTCGTCGCACCAAACAAGTTCGCTCGTTCAGTCGTGAAGGCGTTAAAATGGTGCGATTATTCCCACTATTCGTTGGTAAAAGAATAGCCCAAGAATTTGCAGTAGGTAGTGATTACTAGCTGCCTTCCCTCTGGTCTTACACTGCTAAATTAGTGACGGCTAGCACAGATAGCCCTCGTGTAGCTTTGGGCGAAATTCATAAAGAAACAATAAGTTGATCATAATTGTGGAGTATCTGTTAGTTTCATTGATATGTGTATTATCTTTTTTATCGTGACACCAAAAACACATTCACCCCACGTTATATATCAACGAATCCATAAACATTTCATGGTATATTTATTTTTCTTTAATTTTATTTTATTACATACGGTCTGAAAGAAGGATATTTAATTTGGTAGCTTTTTTTAACTCGTCCAAATAGTTATTGTATGATGAATATTTTTTTGCGGAACGTTTTTGGCATTCTTATGAAAAACTTCACTTACTGAATTCTCTTCTCAACAAACTCTCACATCAATGGATATGCTCTGATTTATTTTAATTTTTTTATCAAATTAACGATTTGCTTTTATGCAGCAGGCTGGAGTTTACTTTGATAATATTGATAATCATCGGGTAAAATGACTAATTTTTAATAATATACTTAATGAAACACAACAGTTATTATTTACGTCAATAGTATTGCTGATGATATTTTTGTTTTCATTCATTTGTGGCTCTTATAACACAAAGAGTTTTGTAACAATAAAATTTAAATGTGATTAAAAGTTCATAATCCTGGAGTCACGTGTACTAAGTCAAAGTTACGTGTACTAAATTATGCTTGAAATTTTGCTTATAGTTTAGTATCATTTTTAAAATTTGCCAGTTTGATAATGGGTCCTGTCCAAACGAAAAGCTCACTTTTCGAAGTTATCCATTGAAATTACCCATTTATTAATAAATTAATTCCTCTCGCGACTTGTTAATCTTATGTCGTTTAATCATAAACCTTTAATTATTGTTTTAATTTGCATTTTTAGTCGAACATCATTTCATTCAATTCTGATGCAACAGATGCCGTCACTGTTAAAAGCTTCAATGAATGGTATTTACTTAATCTCAGATGTATATACACAGTTTACTCTCGATTGCAGACTATTTTGTCTTCTCCAATGAAATAAATAGTTGAATATTTAAATATAACTCACTTGAAAGAAAGTGAAATCATTATTTTATCCGTTTAACTTTTAAGGAATGCAATATTGATACAAAATGAACACTTCATATTTACGTTGGAACAAAATATCTGGGTCTTAACTGAATGAAAACATTTTTAAAAACATTATTCAAATACTGTATAGGCAAAGATATAAAAAAAAAATAATTCCATTATTTGCTGTTCACTACAAATTTGTAAAACGTACAATTAATAAGGATGTATGGTATACTAACCAGTTTAAAAATTCATACAAAGTTCAAACAGCGTAATGTTTATGATTTCTCAAATAATTGTAATCATTTTTCGTATCAGTTGGCTAAGTCAATCTACTAAAGAGAAGCCTGAGTAAACATCACTGTAAGCACTATACAGGGGAACTCATTGATATCTGAGTACCCAGTTTAATTACTGGGAACACTTGATCTTCTAACCGATTACAACGTCTATTATTTTTAGACAAGCTATTAAAATAGTAAATAATGGAGATGCGTTTTTAATGTTTCATAACGCAATAAATTAAAAGTAAAATAGAATAATACGGGTGATTTACAGTAACATGCAGTAGACGTTAAAAACAGGAACTCACTGACATAAAGAAAGACACTATTGAAACATCGTACAACAAGACTTTTTCGAGGATATTATAAAGACTGAGGGTTTCCTACGGTATCTGTAGGGTAATCATGCGTGGCTTTTAGTAGCAGTAGACATTTGTATGAAAGAAAAAGAGGCTTTTGGAGGCATGATAGTAAAATCGAAGAAACTTAACCTATCTTCTCTGGGATGGTTAACCAGGGTTTGTACTAACCGCGATTATTTATCGTTGCCTGTTAACTAATGATGTAATTACTATACGATCAAAATCAAATAACTAAGGAAAGAGCCGTAAGAATTAATTATTAGTGTTTGTGATGCATACAGGAAATAACTAATTTATTTCCATTTTGTGCTGTTATTTCAATGTATATGGGAACTGTTACGTATTATAATTTATCTCGGACGAATTTCAGGTTCATTGTGTTAGATGTCTTTACATATTACGATTTCAAATAGTCGGAAATTTTAATGTAAATTTATAAGTTAATTGAAATTGGTATGTTTCAGACTTGTGATATCTGCTAACAAGATTCATACCCACAATTTTCTTTCTTAATGAAAATATATTTTAATATACAAACAACAATACAATTTGTAATAACGTTTATTACATCTGATAATTTATATACAGAAATTTTACAAACTCAAAAACAACGTTAAGTCCGCTATTCGGTCTAGAACTGAATACTTTGTCGACAGTTCAAGAGGTGGAAATTACTTTTATGTTGATAGACAGTCAGATTTCCCTTGACGCGAATGATAGCTAGCTATATTCTTCACACGTGAGATTTTTACCGACACAATTTCACTCCTTGAAATGTTAACATCCGAAGGTATTTCATGGAAGTTTCTTACGTTCGAAATATATAAACGTTCCTGGTTAAATATCTGTAGTTTTCCGATTAATGAGCGTTTGTCACACTTATAGCTTAAGACTTATAATAAACTGACTGTTGCAGAACAGCTACATTATATGTAACTGTTTCTCGGTGTGTCGATTTATAAATTTAAGGCGACATTCTAAGTATTTCACTTGTCAACACTATTTGAAAATACTCTAGTGGCGATGTAAATCAAATATTGTTGATTCTTATACTCGAAAATTTTCTACAATTTTAGAAAACAGGAAGGACTTTCGCAATACACATTGTAATGTCACGTACACGTCTAAATATATACTAAGCTTAAAGAAACTAAATTATTAAAATAATATTAAATCCGTTACAAAATAATAAAGCTTTGTGGGATACTTGGGAGAGGTGTGATTTTATTGCTATAAATTTCCTATCATCTCAATCAGTTCTCCTGATAATGACACTGATAAACAGACATTAATAGTAAATAGAATTTCTCTCATGTTTCTAACATATTGTCTACCACTATTCTACGCTCGAGTAATTCGAGAATATCTCTTTTGGTTGATTGTTTTGTCGCTGTTACATTTGGTTAGAAAGACGCTATGGTGGAAGACACAAAGGACTTTGCTGCACATTTTTACATTGGCGGTTTGACCATTGCCAATGTATATTTCGATATATTAACAGCTTGTCATGTTAACCATTAGTCCATTTTAAGGCTTTTGAGATAGAAGTTTTCATACTTTTTAATTTTATTTTTGTTATATGAAGGTTATCAGGTTGATCTTTGGCGTCTCTATATTTGAACAGTCAAGTATTTGGATAATAAACGATAATAAAAAACTCAGATCAACTTTTACAATTCTTTCACATTCTGACATAAGTGAAATATAATTATCAATGAACATATCAATGAAAATAAATCATTTTATCTGGACGTTAATGACAACCAAGCCTTTATAACTTTTTGGCAGTCGACCTCCATGGTAAAGCTTAGTCTGGACACTTCCTAACCATTGAATACACTCTAGTATTGACACACACATTGTATAAGCTAGATTCAATTAATATATTTCATAAAATTATCTAAAGTTCTACTTTAGGTTGTCTCGATAATAAAAAAATACCAGCTTACTTTGTGTTTATATATTTGATGAGATCGTCACTTTCCTTATCACACGAAAACCTTCATAGATTTAAAGTCTTAAAATAGAGAATCAAGGCAGCAGCTCCGACCACATAAGAAAGCTTTGTTGTTTTAGTCATTATAGCAGTAGCACCACTGATTCTCTGCTGACGTATAACTGGTCACAGATCCAACTTCAGAAGCTAGGAAAACTAGAAATTCCTTCTACAACCCACTAAAAATAAGACAGCACTCTATAGTCTCCCCATTGAGTCAGTGTCAAGTTTAAATAATAAAAATGTTATAATCCAGAGTTGATATCTTTATGTTAAACACAATACAATATTCCAATGTTCACATTGGTGCTAAAAACACAAGAATTTTAATTTTGAAATTTTGATACACGAAGTTATATTTCTAGTGACACTTTTAATTATTATTATAATAATATTTTCGCAGTGACATGAGAAAGTCAGTCTGAATATATGCTAGGTTGCAACACATTATTATGTTATGGGAATGATCAAAAGTCACATTGGTAAGGCAAGCTACCTGAGATGAATAGCAATATATTTTGTGTATGTAAGTACAAGTATTACTTATATTTCCGGCACAGATTGTGAAAATTGTAAAACAGATTGAAGGAACTACAGACACAGTTCTCTCATAAATCTTAAAGAATGTTGAATGTTAAAGATAAATAAGATAAAATTATTTATCAATAGTGACTGCTGGTTGTAAAAGAAAGAATCTTATAAAAATCAAAACAAAATTTTGGATAACGAAAATCAGGCTAAAATGTGTACGTAAACCCTGGAATACAACATTATATTTAACCTAAATTGCAAGGTAATACCAAGTGCAAGATGAAGCAGGACATAACTTAATTAACCTGTGAAAAAAATACGATTCTTAACTGGTTAAGCATAAACAATACCATACAAATATGAACTTTGAAGATCAATACAATCGAACCTAGTATATTCCAAAGTTAGAACTCATTACATAGGAATTACCTCAGCAGAAAGGGTTTTGAGTCCACTACTATTTGAGCTACCACATGATGTCTTACAGAATTATATAAGCCGTACATTTTGTGATTGTAATTTGGGCTACTTACTAAACAAAGATGGAAACGTGAGCAAAAGGGCATTGTGAGATTTTCTGGGCTACTGAGTTAATTTTGTGACTTTAAAATATCTCAAATGTTAAGAAAATTACTCCAATAATATACTTTAGTTGTAAGAATCTGATGGAGAATGTCGCTCTGAAGTTATTACAATCTCATCTGTTTGTGAGGGAATGCTTGTGATTTTCTAAGTAGCGAGGAAGTCGTGTCTTATCGGAGTGTAGATGGAGCTATAGAAGTTAATTAAGAATATTAATTCTCGCTGATAAAACTTTTGTTTGTAACGTGTCAACTCATCCATATATTGCTTGTAATTCTTCATTTCATAATATCTTTCTAATGACAAATTTGTCTAGTTTAAAACCATCTAGGTGAAAATACCATCATTAATTAGATGTAGGATCCAAAGGTCATCCAATAATTACAAGTATTTCACACGAGAGATGGTGTGTGTTTTCTTATAGCAAAACCACATAGGGCTATCTGCTTAACTCACCGAGGGTAATCAAACCCCTGATTTTAACGTTGTAAATCCGTAGACATATATATAGTAATTTCAAGTGGTAAAAAACATACTGTGATACTATACATGCGTCTAAACCGTACCTAAAGTAATAAGACCTATATAATATGAATGACTCTTTTAAATAAAAAATAACAGAAAACAAAATGTCATTAAAACATGTATGTCTTTGATCAGAATATTAGGAATGAATCTTCGTAAGGTTAACTGTAATAACTGATCTAGATAACATTATTCTAAAATATTGTGGACCTGTTGTTTTCGTAAGTAATTATTAGAGGTTGTTTCAACATTAACAATGAAATACTTTGCAGGTGGTGAATGTCAATGCAAGAGATATAAAATAACCCGGAGATGCATACTATACGCTAGAAAATAAATACAATTTTGCCTGGGATTTCATAAAATACAATTTCAAACAATTTTCTTTACATTACAGTGTTACCGTTTTAATAAGAATGAAGGAAAATAATATTTCACTACCATAAAACTGAAATAATTATGAGTGAGTTAAATTGTTACGAGAAACTAAAATTTACGTACAGTTGCATAGGCATCATAACAGATCATTTCTGGTGCACTCACTGTTACATTTGGTTACGATAAAATATTTCCAAAAATATGACTCAAATACTTTTAAAAGTTTAGCCATACGTAAACAAGTTTGTGTACTTTACCCAAACTTGTAATCACCATTAAACTATGAAAATATATAAGTATTTTGTATAGAATAAAAATTAAGATTTTCTGTGGGTTATTTTTACTAAAAGCTTTGTTTGTGCATATTTGGAGTCAAAACTTTGTAAGTATCGAGTAAAAAGTAATTTTTGTGTTGAAATAAAAAATTCTTTTACATCATCGTTTTATTTTTCAGAAAATGTTTATACTTTATTCGTTATTTCCGCTATCTTAACCTTACATGAACTCCGATAAAAGTAAGTTGTAAACCAAGCAGAAAATGTGTTACTGTTATTGACAATTTCATGGGCGATCCCCTACCGAGTATACCTTGTAAATATTATTATTATTATTATATCTTTCTCTATCTTACCTCATCTAACTCTTACCTAAAAAAGTTTAAATTGTTCTTTTTTACATTTTGGTTATTTCTATAACAATTAATAAAGATTATACAAGAAAATAAAGACATTTATTGCTTATGTTTATTGAAACCTACTTTTTAATAATGATAGTACTTTTGTTACTCGATCTATTCAACGTGAAATAAACTTTCAAACTAGAAGTGTAGAGATGTGGAAAAGGAAATGTATATGTCATTTGAGATATTGAAACTTTGCCATTATAATTGTTAAAAACGACATATTATAAAACTTCATAGGAAATTACTAACAATTTGTAAAAGATGTGTGAAAGGTGGACGTGGGAGGTGGGTCTGAATTTGTATTTTATGACTCAATAAACAATTAAGATTAAATAATGTACAAGTTAGAGGTGGGTGGTATGGTAATTAGTGAAAAAGGAAGACATAGGAAACAAATATCACGTTTTTTTGAAAATATTTTCTTATAAGCTTATCCAATTGCAGATTAGATAGTATCAACATCTTATTTATTAACTGTATTGCAGTATACAGTTTATCATAAAGAATGTAATAAAATAGTTTAAGTTTTATTTTCAGTATATTTCTTTAAACGTTAGCGACATGCTAATTTTGACCTTCCTATTACGAGAATGTTTAGTGTGTAGGAACCTGGGTCATTTACGACCCCTATCCTTTATTATTGCTGCCAACATGATCATACAAAGAGACGACCAACAATGTGCTATACCAGATATTATTGATCATGTTCCAGTTGTCTCGCAGGGGCAGTGTAACTATGGGTAGAGTCAATGAAAAACGTATAGAAGCATGTATTCAAAAATGCTCTCAGACCATTAGAAGACTTATTGTACGATGATAAAGTGCTCAAAATGACTTTAAATGTTTGTTAAGGTGAATGCTAGCTGATGAGATTGGCTGAACCTTTAGAGATTTTTCACTTTCAGGTTTAACTACAGTAAGTGTTTTTCCTTCTGATTAAGTTTCAGTATGTCTAAGGCTCCTCTTTTGCTGTTACCCGGAATTTTACATGGTCCTTTAAAGCTCCTTTGCTCTTGAAGTATACCAGAACTTGATGCATTTAGTTTTCCCAATTTAATTTTTTATTTAAATTTGAAATGATGTACATTCAAATGTTGTTGAAGATATTTATATTGGTGTTCTGATCAAGAAATCAGTGAAGTCATCTAAACAATATATTGTAGGTAGCAATAGCGCTAATAGGACTTTGGGTAATATCTTTAGAAATATTAAACACGTCATATAGATATTTTTGATTATCTGTATATATAACCTAAAAGGCTTTGTTGAGAGTAGTGTGCAAGAATTTGGGCTTTCTTCCTTAAGATAGATACTGAATTGTCGGAAACGGATCAGAGAAGACCCACTAGGATGATACTCGGAATGGTGTAAATGTATTAGGTGGAGAGATTGAAGTCTTTAAACATGTTTGGACTGGATAAAAGACGAATTTTATTGAGGTAAGGTATTTAATATAATTAAGAGTATTAATAACACAGATCCATACAACATTTTATGATTAGTAGTAAATAGAGAAGGGATCACAAATGAAAATTTTGGCAGTAGAGAAGATGTATACCGTTTAAATAATATTAATTTTTAAAAAGGGTGGTTAGATTATTTTACGTGATTTCATGTAAACTGTATGCATATATCAACTATTTATTTCATTGAAGAAGACAACATAGTCTGCAATTGAGAGTAAACTGCGTATATACAGTTCAGATTTATATACTATTGAATCGAAAAAAGGAGCTTTCCGTTTGGACAGGATCAATTATCAAATTAACAAAAAGGAAAAGGGTAAATCTTTGTTTTAGAAATAAATAGAATTTTAAAAATGATGCTAAACTATAAGCAAAATTTCAAGCACAATTTACCTGACTTTGATTTTAATTCTTGGATTATTGACTTTTAATCACATTTTTCTATGACATTAAGTTTCATTGTTACAAGACCCTTCATGGTTTATGAGCCACATATTAATAAAAACAAAAATATGATCAGCAATGCTATTGACGTAAATAATAACTGTTGTGGTTCATTATGTACATTATAGAAAATGAATAATTTTACCCGATGATTAGTCGGTTCTTTACAATGTTTCACGTAATAGGCAAAAAATGCTCAATATTATCGAAAGTGTGGAACTCAACTCCAGCCTGCTGCATAAAAGTAAATTGTTAATTTTAGAAAAAAAATTCAAATAAATCAGTGCATATCGATTGATGTGAGAGTTTATCGAGAAGAGAATTCTGTAAGTGAAGTTTGTCATAAGAATGACAGAAACGTCCCGAAAAAAACATTCAACATACAATTTAAATCTCTTTCTTTGGTCCCCCGCTAGTACAGCGGTATGTCTCCGGATTTACAACGCTCAAATCAGGGGTTCGATTACCCTTGGTGGGCTGAGCAGAGAGCCTTTGTGGCTTTGCTAAAAGAAAAAAAACACTCTTTCTTTGATAACGTAAATAATAAAAATTAAATGAAATAAAAATAAATGTACCATGAAAAGTTTGTTAATTAGTTGATATATAACGTGGGGTGAATGTGGTTTTGGTGTCACGATAAAAAAAGGTGATATACATATCAACGTGTGTTTTCTTATACCAAAGCCACAACGGGCTATCTGCTGAGCCCACCGAGGGAAATCGAATCCCTGATTTTGCGTTGTAAATCCGTAGACATACAGCTGTACTAGCGGAGGGCACATATATGAACAAAACTAACAGATAGTCTTCAATTAAGATCTATTTATTATTTCTTTGTTGAATTTCGCGCATAGCTACACGAGGACTATCTGCGCTCGTCGTACCTAATTTAGCACTGTAAGACCAGAGGAAAAGCAGTGAGTTATCACCACCCACTGCCAACTCTTGGGATACCCTTTTAACAAGGAATAGTTGGATTGACCATCACATTATAACGCCCCCACGATTGAAAGAGGAGCATGTTTGGTGCGATAGGGATTCAAATCCGCGACCCTCAGATTAAGAGTCGAATGTCTTAACCCACCTGGCCGTGCCGGCCCAAATCTAATTGTACAAGAATATAACATCAAATTATAAGATTATTAATAACAAATTTACAAATTAAAGATTAGACCTAGTGATTGATATACGCAACTACCTTAAGAATGGAAAACATCCAATCGCCATAAGCTTTTTCTTAGTATTTGTACATATTAGTTGACAATATTTGTTAATAAAGAAACAAGAAATGATTGAAGATAATGTTCTCCCACCTTCTTTTTCTTTTCTAATGGCGGATGATAACACACCTATCTTTGTAATAATGGGTCCATCTGTAGGTCGGTTACACACATATTTTATACAAATATAGGAGTTGAAAGTGATTAGGTATATTCACTATGAGTTTTGGTTAAATTTACAACAAACTCACCAAGGTTGTTTTGTTGTGTATATAATTTTGAACTGTCGATTATATAGAGGTAAAACAGTCAGCATTACGTACTGCCATCTCTTCGGCAACTCTGTTAACAACGAAGAAACATCTTTACATTCAGTCTCTTGCTTGACACAATTTTCATTTCAGGAACAAACGAATGAGATGTCGAGTGCTTTAACCATTATAATAATACGCCAAACCAGCATCATGAGTTCAGACGTTATTACAAAAATAAGAGTTATATTTTTGTTTATAGATTTTAGTTCTCTCAGTAATCGTTATGATATATGAAGAACGAATGCGTCAAGATTTTTCGATTTTTAAATTTCGAAATTAGTGTTTCTCAGAAAGATGACGCTTAAAATATACTTCTCCAGATAGTTGGACCATCGATAAGTCCAAAAAGAATAAGATATAATATTGTAACGAAAAATGACGAAATGAACTAAATTAATTGGAGTGTAACGAAACCACTTTTCGATATATGAAAATCCCTTGTCCACAGCAAAATAAATTCACCAGCATCTCAGTCTAGAGTGTGTGTGTTTTCTGATAGCAAAACCACATCAGTCTATCTGTTGGTCGAGAGGAATCGACCACCTTATTCTAGCGTGGTATATCCGTAGACTTACCGCTGTACAAGCAAGGGGCAAGAAACTAGCGTGAGAGAACTTCGTAGCTGTTTATCGCAGACCATCTATCATGGATGTGTCTCATTTGTTGTTCGCTCATTTAAAATCTGGGAAAGACAATACTTTAACTGTAAAAGTATGTTTTTTTTAACTGGATCTGTGAAATAAACGATCTAACAGCTGGAATATAAACAATAAACACACCATGGATTTTATATAAATTGTGGAACACAATCGATATAAAACAACTTTTAAAAACACCAACAATTCTTTGAAAAACAGAGACTCTAAACAGAATAGAAAGTTACACATCAATTCCCCCACTTTGTAACTTAGAATGTCTACTACACAGAAGATAAGTGTTACAAATAACATTTGTTATTTTTCTGGATATTGACAGTTAATAACACAACTGAACGCTACACGAGAGAAAAATATACTCTTGGTTAAGTCTGGACGCAGTAGTTTTATATAATGACTGAAATATATTATGAACAAATAGGTGCATTATATGTGTAACACTTAGTGTCAAACAGACTTCACTAGCTATCTATATAGACTTGGCAGTTATTAAGGGTCGTGTTTGAGTACCAGGTGCAATCGGAAATACTTGATTCTGTTTAGTCTAAATGGGCTTGACTTTTGACTGTTGGTGTTTTAACAAACTATCAAGAACATCTTCTTTGTTGACTGGGTTCGAATATAAAATGAATTTTAGATATATGTATTTAGTTAAATTTGTTTCATTTAGTGAAATTAACAAATCAGTTATTTTGGACACTATTGAAAGTTTAAAAGTAATGAATGAAACCTGATACATTATGCATATTACACCACATTTCAAATAACCCAGATGTAAAACAATTGTATGTAAACATTACTCTCGACAGATGCAGGTACATGAAGTTTAACAGAAGCTACAGTTTATCGTAGGGTAAGTAATTATCGTGTTTTGGTGACTCAAAGTACGATTGAAAACATACGACTATAAAGAATTGAGTGGCTAATTAGAAATGGGAGTTTAATATTTTTAGTAGCATAAAAACGACACCCAAACCATATTACACCCTTTATTCTATGATAGAGATGATCAGTAGTCTCATGGGCTGTGTTTCCCTTATTACAACGGATTAACATACTATGGATACATAAGATTATGTTTCATTAGAGTTTTACACAGATTTTTAAGAGACACAGCTACACTTCTCTCAAATACTCGAAACAGAAACGTCGTACTTCTGCAAATGTACTGTCCCTTCGTAACATATTTAACTTTATGTTATTGTTATTTTTCAACAAACACAATTTTACTTTAATTTCTTTGTGTGTAATCAACTACCTCACTCAATCCATACAGGCTATATAGTTCTATTTATGTCTAGTGATTTAAACTTTGAAGATTATATGTGTGTATATTTTCTCGTATCAAAGCAACATCGGGTTATCTGCTGAGCCCACCGAGAGAAATGGAACCCTTAATGTTAACGTTGTAAATCCGTAGACTTACCGCTGTACTAGCGTGCGGCATGAAGGTTGTATGTTTAATTTATGTATTTATTTGCATATTTGGAAATTCGAAGATATAACTTGTGAAAAGAAACATGTTTACACTTTTTATCTTCATTTCGTTTCCATTTTGCTTTAAAATAAATTGTTTGTTTTATCACAGACACAAAATGATTGTTTTTCTTATTTGTTTCTCAAACACAAGGTGTTTTAATTTATTTTGAAAAGGTTTTATTTCTGCTTTTTTATGTATATCTACATTCACTTTAAAATTCACAGTCTAACTTTTTGTAATTTGTATATTATATCTTTTGTCAAAGCTCTGAATGGTTTAGAAATAATTATATTTTAGTAATGTTGTTAATATATTGCTAACGGGTTTTATTTTTATGAGATAATTTTATAATATCTGTTAAAATGTCCACTTTTAGACGAGATTATTTTTGTTTTAGATTTTTAAGTTTGTTTAGTTTTCTTTGTTTATACTGATCATTCCATAATGTGTTAGATTACCCATTCTGCAAGAGGCAGATTGTCTCCGTTAAATATTTATTGATAGGAATTGTTATAATTGAAGAGCATGTTCCTATGTGTGGTTACTTATGATGTTTATTAAAGGGAAATTTTATGCATTTTATACACTAAAAATATATGTATGATATGTTCATCATTAAAGGGTTTATTGTTGAAAGATATAGTAATCTTAATACTTCTTTATCTCTTTATCTCTTCTTTATAAAGTAATTTTTTGGCTTACTTTTATTTACTTGATTATTTTTCAAAATAATTTATTCATATAGAAATTTTAATATTTTTATTTAGGCTATCGAGACATAAAGATGTGCTCTAAAAGCGTTGAAATAGTTTTATTATTGTTAATTTTGTATCTCTGATTTTTCAAAGACAATTATATGTAGTTTGCTCTTTGATAATGTGGTGTAATTTCATGCGTTGGGAAAAATAATTAATTCACAGCAATGTTCTTTAGTGCGTAATTGTATAACAAATAAAGGCTATACCATTTGTTTCATATGTGAGGATCACAGGACGCGTGATAAAATGCACTTTTGAGTAAAATTTATATTTTCTGTTCAGAACGAAAGAAGAGTTTTCAGCACAATACAAAACCTCTTGCTTTGCTATTGAAATGAATATTTAAATAAAAATATATCTACTGAAAAGAAGGTTGTAAACTATAACAAATATTATTGTGTATTAATTTCCAACAAGTATCCATTCTGTTCATTCTTTCACATCAAATATCAGTCGATCAATTAAATTTGTATTTACTTTGCGATTATCCTGCACTAAGCTTCCATTATAAATGAAATCTGTTTGATATCGAAAAATTTATCAATTTTACTACAGAATTTCAATTAGCTTTTGTCAATAGGCTTTCAGTCGTTGATTACGTCTAAATTACCAAATATTTTTTTTAAATGGTTGCGTATGATGGGTTCTGTATGTTTTATTATGCTGATTAATATCCTTTTTTTCATTGTTACAACATTCACTGTAAGTGTAGTGATATCAATAGTTACTCATTATGTTAAATACCTATTACAAATGAGAAAGTTTGGTAACCAACATATTGAACAATACACAAAGAATTTAATGTGTAATTTTCATAGGAACACACCATGTCTTGGATAAAGCAATATAGATCTTCAAGAAAATTTACCTTGGAAATATCGGATTAAATATCAAAATAAAAGTAGTAAAGAAACGATGAAAGACGACTCATTGGTAACTCTGTGGGATTAAAAGGATAGAAATACGTAATTCATTTGATGAACCTTCTCAATATTGTTAAATGTTGTTTTTTCAGCATTAGTGGTTATCCCAATAACCACATTAATAAAACAATATACATTCGAAAAAATGTTATTTAATTGTAGAAAAGAACATTAAACTAAAATATAAAGCATTTACTCAAATTATGTTAAAATAATTCAACAATGATAACCTGAATCCTGTGTAATAATATGCTTTTATTTATTATGAAATAATTCTTGCATTTCTATGAATAATATTAAAATTTATTGTTACATATTGTTAATCAAAACACTTAAATGACATAAACATAATTATGCTTACTATTCTTTGCCACTTAAGTTATTAAACTACTGTTTCTGTTAATAAAATATTATAATTAAAAAAAAAGCCGTCTTTTTCACAATGCAGCTTTTAATGCCCTTATTCATCTTTTCATTCCGATAGAAGGAGTTGAGTGGAAACTACTAGGCTTCTTTTAAGCCATACTAATCATATCTGGTTATAAGCTTTGAGAAAACTTTCAGAATTTTCAGAATACCATTGATGACAAGCTTTCATTGTTACGGTTAACTTAGTGAACAATGAACCTAAAACACTTAGCAAAGTTACATCTTCACCAGTTATCATAAGTAGAAAAATAAAAGAAAAAACAATTTCCAGAGAATACACTAAGACCACGCAATTAGCCTTTTCGACACTGTTTGCGTTAACACAAAAATACTGGGTGCTGAAACTAAGTATTGCAATCACTAATATCATCCAAGGTACAGTTCTACATTCAAGAAATATAGTCTGGTTAGCTAAAAAGTGGTAACTGTATAATATTAAAGTCTGAATAAGGGAGTACTTGAAAATTATTACAGCGTAGTGCAAACATGTCATACGACGCACTATTATATGATTCGACGACACAAAACACATAACCAACAGCTAGGAGGGATTCACGAATTCGAGATTGCTTATCTTTGTTGCTGTTCTATCCTTTAAATATAAATTGAGGACAACTAATCATTATGATCTTGGCAATTGATAATGTGATTGCGGTGACATCAATCAAATGTACTTTTTCTCGAAGTATAAAAAAACCAAGAATTGCTGTGAAATTTAATTCTGACTTTGTAAGGACTGTAGCATCAAGCAATGGTAGAAAGATCAAATATTTGTGCAAAAATAAGATAGATAGAGTTCTAGTAATTACTCTGGTAAAAATTATCAAATATTGGCCTAGATTATTCAGAAAAAAAAGGAATGCCGCCATGTAGAATAACTGGTACACAAAAAAACAGCCATGAGTATTGCACGGTGAAACAATCATGCTTGTTTGGAGATATCTGGAACCAGTTTAACAATTACACATTCACTACAATGGGTAAAATAACTGAGTGAAACTAGTATAATTTGAATACCAGGAAACTGTATTTCGTGAAACAAATACATAAATGGTTTTGACATTTCAAATTAATTGTTTCAACTTGTTACTTTATGTAATACTGTTTTCAATATTCTTATTTATCTGTGCTTTCCTAAGTTCCAATTCACTTTGTCCAGACAATCTACAATATGATAGAAAAAAATGTATAGCCGTTACATTTTAGGAAACAAGAATTATAAAAACAATTTATATATCCTGGAAAGATTTATTTTTAAATAAACGTAAAGTTTATATTTTTTACTCCCACCCGGACTATGCACATTTACAATCAACATTATTTTATGCAAATAATTTACTGTTCAAGAAAGGGGACTAGAAATAAGTGAATGACATAGATTCATCCTTGTAACACATTAGCCCCTAAATTAACAGCTTGTTAACATTACATAACTGGTGAATTCAATGCACTTCATTATATTCGATAATTTTAACTTTCTTGTAATATTTAATATTATAATCTTTCGAATAAAAATATTGCAAGAAAATTTGTAGAAGCGTAGTAATATTTAAATAACTGAATACGTATATTTAATACGAATCACTGTTATTTCTCTAGAAATACATATTTTATTGTCCTCTAAGTAACAAGTATAATATAGACGGAAAGCATTTAGAGCTTTATATCAGTCTTTACGTAATGAGTACTTTTTTCCATATCACTCGGTTTATTCAATAGTTAAAGGAAATTGACAGATGTATAAATATGAAAATATACGAACGCATTAAAGATAAAATCTCGAGAGGTAATTTTCAAAAATTATACTGAACTGACTTCAACAGCTTCTTTTACGGGTATATAATTATGGTTGTAGAAATTTTAGTACAAAAAATTTATAAGGAAATAATAATAATAAGGAAATTCTAACGTGTTATATGCTGTTAAAACCTAAAGAAAACGGTTAACACTTGACTCCTAGGGTATTCTTTAATTAATTATTATTTTTGTTTCAAAGTTTCTAAATTCCATAAAATATTTATTTGCTATGCTATGATGATATCAATATTTTTCTATCACACACAATTCAAATTCTCAAGACGATCCCAAAGAATACTAGCCATCAGTTTATGAAACGAGATATAAATGGAATTTGTATAATTAGGTTATATCAATACACTTCTCGAGAAGTTTGTTCTTTAGTCTTTAGTGCATGCTGACAGGTAGTTACCGAAAATACTATAAAGATCTTGCTTTCTTCTAACTCGCCCACGCTAGTACAGCGGTATATCTACAGATTTACAACGCTAAAATCAGCGGTTCGATTCCCTTCGGTGGGCTCCGTAGATAGCCCCATGTGGCTTTTTTGTAAGAAAACACAAACATCTTCTAACTTGTACTGCAGTAGCTTATCTTGACTGAAATAGGAAGAATTCCTTTCACATAAAGTGTGCAGTCCTTTATGTAATAAAAGCTATTAAGTGACGTTTTCACTTAGTTTCGTGCATATCTTATAGAAATATTACTAGTTCTTTCATTGGAGAATCTAAAGAGATTGTTGTTTAAGTACTAAAAAATGATACACGTCTGACGTTAACATCATAAACTATAGAACTTCGTATTTCTATAGTGGCAGCATCTGTTTTTTCAATTTGAAATAAACGAAGCCACTTTTGCAATCTTGAAATTCGAAAATACTTGTCTTTAGGTGATAACGTATTAATATGTGAGTAATATCATCAGATAATTTCCAACACATTTCTTAAATTGTTTTTGAATATTTATCACTCATAAATATGGGTGAAATAAATATACAAAAACGTTAAACGTTACACAAGAAATAAATAAAATGTAAATGTTGACCGAGAGTTTCTTATAAAATTTCTAGCAAACTGCAGTTAAGTTATTTTGTTGATCACAGGAAATCATATTTTTATAGAAAATTTTCAATTTATTTATGTTTTGAATGCTTGTAGGTCCATGACTTTGATCGTTACATGGTTTCTAATAACAAATGAATTAAAATATAATATAATCAAAACTGCAAGGAATGTATTTCATAACTGCAGAGATCACCTATTTAATTTTATGTCAAAGATAAATATATCGATTAGAGGCTTCAAACAGTCATAAATTGTGTAACTTTTATTATATAAAATAATCACAATATGTACAAAAAAACAGTTTACCAGCTGAAAACGGTTGAGCCTCTCAATGTATATCCAAGGAAAAAAAATATAAGCCATTAAAAAGAAGAGTTTCATAATGGCATCATTTGTTGCCTTAGAACTAGGCCAAGCATGGCCAAGCACAAGAGTTGGCGGTGGGTGGTAATGACTAGCTGCTTTCCCTCTAGTCTTACACTGCTAAATTAAGGACGGCTAGCACAGATAACCCTCGAGTAGCTTTGTGCGAAATTCTAAAACAAATGCATTAGAACTTAATAATATTATACCTGATGAAAAAAAATGAATGTTAATAAGAAAGAACAGAACCGTTAGCAAAATTACAAAACAATTCAAACTGACAAGAAAAGGTAAATCTTGCTCTAGAAGTAAGTAAATAGAATTTGAAATACGAGTTCTTTGTATTTTAAAAAACATAGTGTACTATACTTTAATTTTTATCCTTAAAATTATTGTATTCTAATTACATTTTGATAAAACCATGAACGTAATTGCTTCCATTACATGAACTTTTATAAATTATCTTGTTTTTTTTTTGTTATTAAGCACGAAGCTGCACAAAAGGGTATTTGTGTTTTGTCTACCATGGGAATCGGAACCAAGTTTCTCGCGTTATCAGAACGTAGACATGTTGAGAATAAAAAAAAAACAAATCAATGATTATTATTCTATTTTTACTAACAAACTTACTGAATGATAATTAGAGTTAGGTATTGGTATTGGTTACTAGCTACAAGAACATAAGACATCAGAACACCATAAGTTTCCTGTAAGTATTTATACATAGAAGTTCATATTATCCGTCAAAGAAAATATATGTATTAAAGATAAAGTTAAATAAATTTTTCCACCTTCTTCTTTGTTATCAAGGTCTTAATTAAGAGCGATAACACATTAAGCTTTAAGACAAGGCGTCCGATCGTATGAAAGTATTCATATATATTTTACGCAACTATAAGAAAGCAGCGTAATTAGTTTTATTTACTATAATTTTTCAAGTTAAATGGAAATTAAATCTAATTCTAAAATTAATTTTGCGCCATATCACACAGTTGGTCAGTGAAAAGATGTATTCTAAAAGCTATAGATGATATAGATTAGGTCACTAAAAGACGTCATTGCTTACACCACATCACTCTCCGTTTGACTTGTTTGTTTTGGTTGGTCCTTAATATTTTCTATATATCTATATGTATTTAAGAACTCCTGTATTTATTCAATATCTTAATAAATATTTCTTTTATTGTTCTATGTCCGAAGTTTCTGTGTACCTTCACATGAACGAAGTTTTGTTGGTTAATGTAGGACGTGTTGCCACTTGTTTGGTTCCTTCGTTTCAATAAAACCTCATCGTTCCTTCTAGATCTTAGACGAGCTCGTTCATTTTATTTCTAACCTAGAATCTATCACAACTTACATCATTAACGGAGAATGCCATAACTTATACTGTATGAAGAATGACATATCTTTCAACTGGGAACAAATCTATATATTTGCTGCGCGTTTTCACATTGGCTATTTACCCATTGCCAAACTGAAAAGTTTGTCGACAGTTCAACAGAGGCAAATTACATTCATTGACACACAGCTACATTTCCCTTGACGCGAATGCTAACTACCTATATTCTTCACACCTGAAATTTTTACCGATAAAATTTTCATCGTAGAAATTCAACATCCGAAGCTATTTCACTGAAGTTTCTCGTGTTCGAAATCTAAAACGTTCTTGGTTAAATATCTGTAGTTTTCCGATTATTGAGCGTTTGTCACACTTTTCATTAGACTTATAATAAACAGTACAATTATATTATACGTAACTGTTTCTCGGCATGTCGATTTATAAATTTAAGGTGACATTAGTGAAAGTTCACTTGACAACTATATCTGAAGACACGTTTGTAATTTTGGAAAATATTTGTTGTTGTTACACTCGAAAATCTTCTACAATTTTAGGGAACAAAAGAGACTTTTACAATATAAGATGCGTACATATATAATTATGTATTAAACTTAAAGAAACAAATACATTCATTAAATCCGTTAGACACTACTGAAGCTCGATAGGGTGCTGGAGAAAGAGCAGATTTTATTGCTATAAACTTCATATTATCTATATTGTTTCTCCGGATAATTACACTCATAGCCAGTCATTAATTGTGAATATAATTTCTTTTATGTTATCAAAGTATTAACAGAATTTTACATTGGCGATTTGTCCATTGCCAATGTATATGTCGATTTACACAGCTTGGTATATCAACTATTAGTCAACTTCACGCCATTCGAGATGGATGTTTTATATTTGTATTTTAATTTTTGGTCTATGAAGGCTGTCGGTTTGTTCTTTGGCGTCTCTATTTTTGAACTATCGATTATTTGGAGAGTAACCGACCAACTGTATTTATCGCCATCTCTTGGGCTATTCTGTTACCAGGAAGTGGGAAATCTGCAGTTCTCTTTATTCTTATTTCTTGCTGCTCCGTCACACGTTTGACGTCAATTTTCGATCTCGTGCTTCACAGATTGTGAGCCAAAATTTTTAATCATCATATCATAATAGGTCCAGCATCGTGTGAGTTGAGATATTATTACAAGATTACCAGTTTTATTTCATTTTAAAGGTTTTATTTTATAATGTAATTCCCCAAAAGTGTGACGTCTGTTATTCAGCCAATAGACAAAAAACGAAGTCATATGTCTCACGAGAAGAATAATACACTTTGTAAGTTACAACACAACATAACACATAAATTCAAAATAAGAATTCACAATATTTCTTATTCTTAATTTTTGTTTCATATACTTTTGAAGTAGAAAACTTTCAGATATCTTGTGGATGTATATCAAGTTACATGTGAGAATAAAATATACTAAATTGTTTTGTTTCTCTCGATTATATATTTTAAATAGAAAGAAATGTTTTGTAGAGAGAGAGTAATTGAAAATATTTATATATGTTTTTGCAGTTTATTCTGACTACCGACTCAGGTTGGATCGACAATTACAACTGTTTCCTGCTTATTGTTCAGACACTTAGACTTTAGGAGAGGTCGTAGTTCATTTATAGAAGAACTTAAATTAGACTGACTTGGTAAAATAAGGCAATAATTTAACAGACACTAAACACGCCATCAGTTTTATTTAAAGTGAGCAATGTACCCTCTTTCAGACAATAGTTAAAAACACCACTAACTCTTGGTGCAATGGAGTAAATATACAGCACAACATAAATTTTAACATTACTTTCTCCAGTTTTTAAATTAGGGTTTCTTCCACATATAATAGTAATGTTACTTACACCATTAATTTCTTCTGGATATAATTAGTTCTTAAAATTAAAATAACTCTACATAAAATATAAAGTTAAAATTAAATTTGGTTAATTTAAAGTTTAGATATATGTACAATTCACAAAGTAATGATATAAATATATTTATATAAATACACATATATATTTAGTGAAAGTTAATATATTTTGATAAAGTTAAGTAAACAAATTCATAAGGAAGGACTGCGATAAAAACAGCAAATCCAAGCTAATAACAAATTATATTAGTTTGTTATAACTTAAAAAAACAAGCTGAAACAAAAATAAATTGAACAAAAAACGCTGCACTAATTAGAAAGGTCTCAGGATACAAACTCCAATGTGGGATTATAAAATTTACCCTTGGTTTTGGAAGTGAGTGTTGAAGCGGGATGCACATTGCGGTGGGAATACACCGTCTATTCATTGAAACCTCCATTTGTAGTCTCACATAAGAAATAAAAGAGTAGCAATAGATGTAGAAATAGAATAATCCCACATTATAGTTTGTACTCTGGGATCTTTTCAGTTAGTACAGCGTTTTAGTTAATTTTTTGTTTATTCTTTTTCTAGCTACAACCTACTGACATTATTAGTCATACATTTTGATTTGCTGTTTCTCACGCACTTTTTCCTTGTGATTTTGTTTACCTAAGTTTATCAGAATGTATTAAATTTTTGTAAAATATATCCAATGTAGGTAATTCATTGCAGGCTATGTCGCACTTTCCCCTACATCTTTCAATCTTTAAGAAATTAAACGTAAAGGCCTAAACTAACGTATTTCAAACTCTAAAGATAATCCCATGGAAAGAAAACTTTTAGTTAATTAAAGAGCCAGAAATTGAATAAGTATAATACATGTCAAATTTGTTTTGTAGTATTTATTTGACGTCAAAAGTTACTTACCCAAAAATACTCAAAAAAGTCTAACTGGTATTATAGTACCTTGTTTTAACTGAAATATGAAGTATTCTCTTTTTAAAAAGTCTACAGTCCTTCAAATAGCAATAAAAACTACATGTAGAAATTCATGCTTTTACTTGCTTTCGAGTAAACCTTGTTTAAATATTGCGAGTAGTTATTTTATTGAAAAAGTTAAAACGACTGTCATATGAGAGTGAAATATAGATATACATTCGACGTTAAGATTATAAACCATGTAATTACATATTTCTATAGTGGCAGCATATATTACTTCAATTTGAAATAAATGAATAAGTGAATCAATATTGCACAGCAGACGTTAGAAATAACTTCTTATTAGTCGACTATGTATGGATAATATAATCTAAAAGTATCCAACACTTTTTTAAAATTGTTCTTCAATCCCTTGAAAATTCACAGTCAATGAATGTGGATGAAATAAATAAATAAATCTGTGCTAGCCATTTCTAATTTAGCAGTGTAAGACAAGAGGGAGGGCAGCTGGACATCACTAGCCATCGCCAACTCTAGGGCTACTATTTTACCAACCAATATTTTTATGTTTGTTTGTTTGTTTTTCAAATTCCCGCAAAGCTACACGAAGGCTATCTGTCGTCCCTAATTTAGCAGTGCAAAAGTACCCACCGCCAACTCTGGGGCAACTATTTTCCAACAAATAGTGGGATTGACCTCACACTATAACGCCCTAACGGCTGAAAGGGAGAGCATGTTTGGTCTACTGGGATTCGAACCCACCATTTTCGGATTACTAGTCGAGTGCTTTAACCATCTGGCCATACCGAGCAACCTAGATATTATATGTCGAGCGTTCTAGACAACACGGGTCAGGCTCAGTATCAAATAATTTGAAAAATTATTACAAAAGTACCAGTTATATTTACGTTTAAAGTTTTTTGTTCTATCTGTATTCATATTCATAAGCAAAGCCCGAATGTATCAATATTTTAGATTGGTCTCAGTTTCATGGTTTAAATTTAGAGTGCTTGTTAAAAAAAACAACAAGATACTTAAACATATTTATATATGTTCAGATCAGATAAAATACCGATAACTCCATACAGAGAAAGGTATTATCCAGTAAACAAAAACAATGATATAAAATAAGTTTATTACAGTGTATAATAAATACCAAGCTCGCTTGTTTAGATCCAGACAAAATTTATTAATAAATGAACCAACAAAAAGACAATTTTGTAGCTATTTAGCCCGTGCCAACTGCCACAGGTATGCTGTACTTGTTGTTCACTCATTTAAAGTCAGAGAGAGATAGTGCTGTAACAATAGAGTTATTGTCTTAAACTGGGTCAGAAAAACAAAGCGAGTATTTATCACAAAGAATATAAACATTAAATACATCATCAATGTTATATAAGGTCAGAAATAGAGTCACTATAAAACAGTATTTGTAAAAATATTAGCAGACATTTCTAAAATGGAGAAACTTAGAAATAGAATAGAAATTTATGGCGTCAACAACATAGAATATAAATGTGAAAAACATCATTAATATTTTTTAGATATGGATATTTCATAAAATAACAGTAACGTTACACGAAATAAACTTAAAAAGTACAGTTGGTTAAATATTCCTATAGTATTATGATGTAAAAATAGGAATTGTGATGGATAATTTGGTGCATTACAGCTGTAATAAGTGTTATCATGGTTACAGACTTGTCGTTTTGGCAAAGATACTTGTCGATTGTCTGTAGATGTTTTTAAGGAACAGTTTAAAAGAGTTTTCTTTAATGTCAGTTTTTGGAGGTAACGTATACTTCATATATTTCTACTCAAGTTTATATATTTTTAACATTTTACTTACCGTTAATAATAAACTGTTTTATTTTGAACAATATTGAAATATTACAAAATAAATAAAGCGCTCGTGAAATATTATGTATGTCATCT
Organism: Tachypleus tridentatus; assembly: GCF_004210375.1. NCBI lineage: Eukaryota > Metazoa > Arthropoda > Merostomata > Xiphosura > Limulidae > Tachypleus > Tachypleus tridentatus. The sequence continues at coordinate 32,997,323 of NC_134828.1, read as the reverse complement.
GAATTTGAAATAATACAGATATTAGATAGCTATATATAAATAATACTCTCGTATAAGGCATACACTCTACACATACATACCAGTGGCATCTTATCTGAGTGCTTGTCATATTTACCACTGGTGAATCACACTACGTTTGAAAACTTTTAACTCTAAAAAAAATAATAATCAAAGAAAACTTAGCGCCCTGAAAACTTCATGCTGTACTAACTAATAAACGTATTATATTGTGTTGGCATTAAATATAAATATAAACGTGAATTGCTTCTTTTCTTAGCTAGAATACCTTACGTAGCCCTCCAGTGGCTCAGCGGTATGTCTACGGACTTACAACGCTAAAAACAGGCTTTGGATACCCGTGGAAGGCAGAACACAGATAGCCCATTGTGTAGCTTTGTGCTTATTTGAAAACAACAACAACAAATATTTTACGTAAAATATAAACTGAAAAGTTCACATATTTGTTAATTATAGTTTTCTTGCGATAGTTGTTTCTATAAGATCCTGTATTGTTATCAGAATTTTAAATGGCATCTGACGTCATACATTAACCTGAATTTACGATAAGAGACCCAGATAGTTCAAGCATAATCATCTGTAATTTAGGGCTTTTGAAGAAAGGAAGGAAATTCAGTTACTATCGTACACGGCTTCTCTTACAGCAATCCAAAATAATCTCCGCTAAAATGTGAGGTCAGTGAATAAAATGTTCAGAAGATAATATGAAGCGATTTGATACATGTGGAATAAAACAGAGAAGACAAAGAGTTAAGAAAATAATTTTGGTAAAAATGGAGCACTTTATCTGTAATGAACAAAAAAGATAAAAGATGAACAATGAATTCAACCCGTCATCAAAGTTTCAGAAAAGTAATTATAATAAAACTATCTATTAAAATCCAAGCATTCGCGATCAAGCTATATCCTCCTAACAGAAGGTCAAGAATTTTTCTTTTCGGTTAAATTTTTTACATGTGATACTAATTTTTTATTTCATTATCAGTTGTTTGTAATTTGCTTTTATCCGAAAAAATCCTTTTCTTGTGTATTTAAGTGTAGTTTTTTGTTTAACAATATTGTTATTTGTGTGATGTATAAGATTGAACTTGAACGTATGAAAGCTAACGCACTTTTTGGCCAAGTTCCAAGTTTAAGGTGAATTTTGAACTTGAAGAAATATCTGAAGCAGAGATGGAGGGAAAATGTAAAGTACAGAAATATCATGTGTTTTCACGATCTTTTAGTAATTTTATTTTTTATTAATGATTTTTATACATAAACAAGTACTTCAGAAATAGCACTCAAATATCTTCATCCGTATTACTTGTAGAGGAAGTTGAGTCGAAGCTATTATTCTACTTTTATAGCATCTTATACTTTTGTTGTTCCAAGCTTTGAAAAACTTTCAGGACTTCCATAATACCATTGAAGACATTCTCTCATTGTTACTGTTGCTGTAACGAACAATGCACTACCACATTCAACAAAGATACATCTTCACCAGTTATCGTGAAAGATGAAATAAGAAACAATTTCCACGGAACACACTAAATCCACACAACCAGCTTTTTCTACATACAAAGCGTAAATATTAAACTATTTAGTGACAGAACTCAGTGTTCCAATCCCAAGGCATAGCTTCACTTTCTGAAAACATGAATATTATGATGTACTGGATGATATTCAATGGTTCTACATTGTAGGACTGGCATCTGAATACGAAGTTCAAATTAATAATAAGAACAGTCTTGAAATTAACATGATAATGAAAATGATTTGTTTGAGTCTTGTGTTATGTCTTTGGTAATGTGACATACACTGAAAGGGCTGCAATGAGGAAGTATCCTGGTCGATATCGATGATGTCCTTGTTTGTACGTGCGAACTTGCTGTTGAAACCCAAAGCAGGATACCTCAGAGGAGAAAGGCAGGAATGTTGAAGTTGAAACTAGGAATGTGGACACCCACGTGAATAGAAGTAACATTTCTTAGTCATTTTGTGGTCAGAGACAACGTTTCTGTCTACACTGTGAAGCGGTCCACACAAAACTCTTTCATATGTTGTGATTAAGCCGTGTTATTTCTAAACACAGACTACAAACAGGTTTACTGTGAATCTATATGTGATAATATTTGTATATTTGTCTGTTGTATCGAAATTACTATTATGTGTTAATTTTAAGATCAATGTTTATTTTAGTTAAATATATATATTTAGAAATGCATATGGCTTATATTGTTAAATGTGTATTGCCAAATTCCAACCTATTACCTAAATTTGTACAAGATTACTAAGATTACTTAGTAAAGATTAGTCAAACAGAAGTAACAGTCCGTCACATGATCTTTCTGTTCTCGCCATATCATCGGGACAGCAAACGGTATTGTCTTTTGAGCGCATTTGAGCCAAGCTCACGACTGTCTCATTCACAGTCTAAACATATATAGCCGAGCTGCAGTCCCAGTAATATAGCAACGACTTTCAGATCTCCATACGTATTCCAGTTGTACTTGCTGTACTGGATGTGCTTCAGCAACATTTCCATGTTCTCGTAGGTTTCTTTCATGTGTGCTGCATAGCCAACAGTTATTTATGATTGAACGTTGTCGTTGTGTAACAGAACAACTTTGAGGCTTAACATTGATGAATCAATAAAGAGATGCCACTCTTGCGGGGCATGGTCACAACCCAAAGCAGAGAACAATCTTTCGATGTCAACACAGAAATAGAGACTGTACACGTGTGAATAGAATTTGGTTATATCATCTTGGCGGCTTCGAAAAACAGAAATTTTCGTACCTGGTGACAGCAAATACCCTTCCTGCAGTCTCGAACCCAGCAATTCGGTTTTTGCTTTTGACAGACCCAAATTTCTGACCAGATCGTTTAATTCTGGCTGTGTTACGAGATTTGTATCATCTGAGGAGCACGGCTCAAAATCCGGATCAATGTCACTGCCAGTTCCCTGCATTGCAGTTTTTTTCATCTGGTTCGTCTAAGGTCCATTACTCTGGTGGTTTAGGAATTGGAAAACTGTCGTCATGTGGCACGGGTCTCATTGCTGAAACCGGATTAGGGTATTAAATTGACTTCTTGTTTTTGGCAGAGACACCAGACACATTAGTCAAACAGAAGTAACAGTCCGTCACATGATCATTCTGTTCTCGCCATATCATCGGAACAGCAAACGGTATTGTCTTTTGAGCGCATCTGAGCCAAGCTCCCAGACAAACAGCACATGCCGCACAACAAATGGTAGGCGACCATTCCTGGTCATGATCACCAATTTTACAGCTGAAGTACATATGATATGCTTTCTTCACGAGAGCAGTTACTAAGCGTCTGTGATGAACAAGCGTATACTCGTCACAAATACAGCAGAATGTATTGCGGATGTTACGACATTGACGAGGCAAATTGACCAACACTAATTGTTCTGTAAAACGTCTATAACATCTAACTTACTTGTTACAGTGCTACTGAGGCAATGCTATATTTTGAAACAATACGTACACACTATAAGGTCTATATTAATTCAATGAGCAGCATCTGTGTAAGCAAGCCACTTTTATAGCCTGCTGAAACAGTGTCAAGCTGGCTCCGGCCTGCCCAGGCATGCCCGGGCTGCATACTTCCACAGAACAGCTTCCAACCTGGCCTGATTTCATGCCTAGACATCCCCATACCGCACAAAACATTGTTCATAGGTCTCTTAAAGAAACGAAAATTTTTTTGACACAAATATAAGATAAAACATAACAAAACTGAAGATTTCGATGAAACGGTACGTAATGAGCAAATTGGATATGGTTTTCGTGATCAGCAAACAAAAATTTCTAAGGAATACCCAACAGTGTTCAAGAAGAAAAAATTTGTTGTAAATTGTATTTACCGACGTGTAATATACCGGTAAAACCTAAAGATAATGATAATACCTGACTTTATGATTTTCTGGAATACATTAATCCAGGATATTTTAGTTATTTATTTTTGTTTGCAAAATTACTAAATTCTATGGAATATTTCGAAGCTAGTTTATGGCTACAACAATTTTTTTCTGTCACACACAACGTAAATTCTCAAGAGAGGGAAGTAAACCATTAAATTATGAAACGAAAAATAAACTGAATTAGTATAAATCTATGATATTACTATATTTCAAATGAGGCTTGTTTCTATAGTCCTAATTGCACATTAAAAGTTGCTTACCAAAAATACAAAACAAAAAATGTCTTAAATGAAATATGAAGTTTTCTCTTTAAATAAAGTCTGCAGTCCTTCTAATAATAAAAGCTACATGTATAAAATGATACTTTCGCTTTCTTTCGGGCAAACCTTACACAAATATTGTGATTAGTTATTTCATTTATGAAGGTAAAACGATTGTCGTTTGAAAGGGATCTACGACAATTCGCAGCCGCAATTTCGCACCCGAATCTTGGCAGCCAACAATTTAAAAGCGGAGCTCGTTGTCAGCGGCCAATTTTCCCGATGCCAATATCAGTGGATGCTTTTTTCATCTGAGCTAGTGTTTGTGACGCAAAATTCAGACCCTCGGCTATACTGCTGCATATCGAAAAGAAGACGGAGAGCTTACGACTTGGGCACGTTGCATGCTATCGCTGGCTTTCGTGCCCGTTGATGATTTTGTCGCAATTTTTGAAATATTGATTGCCAACAATGTCTTTCATTGAGTAGTAGCAGAGAGAGCACAATATCTGGTTGACTATTTCGAGGACACCTGTATCGGTAGACCTCATCGACGACGCGCAGGTTGGCGGAGAAACCCACCCTTCCTGATTCGCCTCTGGAACGTGCGCGAAAGGACAATTCAAAATGAACAGGTTAGTCGTAATCCGAGCATCTCAACCTCTTCGTACTGATTGAACATCTGAAAAAAAGAATAAAATGAATCTAAATCTTCTGGATTGTTGTTTGGAATTTCGCACCAACCTACTCGAGGGCTCTCTGTGCTAGCCGTCCCTAATTTAGCAGTGTAAGACTAGAGGGAAGGCAGCTAGTCATCACCACCCACCGCCAACTCTTGGGCTACTCTTGTACCAACGAATAGTGGGATTGACCGTCACATTATAACGCCCCCACGGCTGGGAGGGGGAGCATATTTGGCGCGACTCGGGCGCGAACCCGCGACCCTCAGATTACGAAGCACACGCCTTAACGCGCTAGGTCATGCCAGGCCAAATCTTCTGGAACAAATGATTGCAGGGCATGAACCGCCAAGGAAGAAGGCAAAGTACGAGACTGTAAATCAAAGAGTCCAACGTATAGTTAACGAATATAAAAATAGGGATCTTATTCAATTCCTTCGAGGAATTAGCTACTGCTTTAAACTGTGAATAAATGTGGCTACACGGCTGTATGATATATAAGTCTTTTTTCATAAACTGTAATGTTGATATAAATACTCGGCTGGGTAATCATCCGATGCCAATTTTCGTGTGTGCGAAATTGTCCGCTGTCAACGAGCTCGGCTGTCAAATTGTTGGCTGCCAAGAGTCGGGTGCAAAATTGCGGCTGCGAAATGTCGGGATACCGTTTGAAAGTAAAATATTGATATACGTATATCTGACGTTTGGAGTATAAACCGTGCATTCCATTCTTCTATATTAGCGTCTTCTATTACTTCTATTTGAAACAAATGGAACCAGATTATATCGTTACAAGAACACTTGAGGTAAGAAATAACTCGTCATAAGGCGACTATGTACCAAAATATGGGTAATATCATTAGATAATATTCAACACTTTTCTTAAAACGGTTTTGTAAAAATAGTCACTCTCTCAGTGAATGAAATAAATATATGAATATTGCAAACTTTATATAAGAAATAAATAAGATGCCAAACTTGACCGAGAGTTTCTTATAAAGTTTGTAGCACACAACAATTAAGCTGTCTTCTTAACTACAGGACCATCACACTTTTATTGAAAATTTTCCATCTATTTATGTATGGAATTGTTTGTAGGTCCATGACTTTTATCGTTACTAGGTTTCTAATAACATACGAAATGAATGAAAATATGATGAAAACTGCAAGTAATCCCTGTCATTATTGTTGAAATATCATACATATTTTATGTGTGTGAACACATATATGTATTCGTGTGGACATTAATTTACCAAAACCTTTCATTTTTTTTTTAATATCAACTGGCCTTGACCACATTGAAACACGATCAGTGTTATTGTCCGAACAAAGGATATGTTGTTGATATTTTCACAGACATTGAGGTTTCAAGTAGCTCACTGGTAAATCTGAGGTCATGAAATTCAAAATTTTGATTTCAATATAAATTTGAGTCCTCAAACAGTCATACGTTGTGTAACTTACACTAAATGAAATAATCACAACATGTATAAGAAAAACAGTCTCATGTCTAGACGGGTGACCAAATTTCTAAACCAAAAGAGCATATGCCTTTCCCCTATTTTAAAAATGGGGTTTGCGCCTTTTTCATGGCAGTGTGGTTAATAATATCCGATCTGCCATCTTGTACTATCGAATACACAGCTTTATATATAGTGTATTCAGTTTTGTTTTTCAACTCACTTACGTTTTGAAATGTCTGAAGTATGTTTCCAAAGTACCTGAAAAGAAAACTTTATTTTTGGCGTTTTGACTCTATGATCAATTAAACGTTCTGAATAATATCTTAGCGAACACTCAAAGCGTATAATCATCCTCCATATATTCCGTTTCTGTCACAGGTCTAGTAAGTCACTAGTATCTCACCTAAGACGTTAGCAGAATTTTGAAGAGAGTTTAGTTACGTCTAATAATAATATTACAATATAAAGACTGAGGATACGTGATAGATAGTTAGGTTTAATGCAGCTGTAAGAGAAGTTATCATGGTTACAGACTCGTCGTGAAGGTAAACAGTCTTAACCACTTGTTAGTAGATGTTTTAAAGACACAGTTCATAAATTCTTCTTTGACGATATTTTTGAAGAACACATATAATTCATTTACTTCCTCTGAAGGATATTTTTTATTTTTTAGTTACTGAAAACAACGAACGGTTTATTTTGGACAATAGTGATATATTACAAAACATGTAAAAGACTCGTAAAATACTCTACATGTCACATGCATTTGAAATAATACAGATGTTAGATAAATGTATATAAGTATATCTGATAATGCATGTACTCCACACATACACAATAGTAACAGCTTATCTTTATGCTTGTCTCTGTTATCTTATTTCTGCTCTTGGCGACTCGCAGTACTTTTCGGAAAAAAAGTATCTGAAGGAAAAGCAGTCCCCTGAAAATTTGATGCTTTACTAACTAATGGATTTTGTGTAAACATTAAATATGAAAGTAAATATATATTGCTTCCTCCGTAGCAAAATTAGTATCTAAAGGAAAATTAGTCCCCTGGAAATTTTATGCTCTACTAACAAATAAATTTTTGTGTGCAGACATTAAATATGAAAGTAAATATCTATTGCTTTCTCTGTAAAATAGAATATTTTTAGTAGAATGTTATCTGAAATATTTCACAGATTTGTTAATTATAGTTTATCTGCCATAGTTGTTTTTATAAAATTATGTATTAGCATCACTATTTTTCACTTTAAATGACACCGTAGATAAATAAACCCAAATGTTCAAGTTAGATGGTTCAAATATAATCAACTGTAACCTAGGTTTATAGACGAAAGGATGGAAAATCTTTCAATAGCGCACACAGCTACTTTTACTGCAATCCAAGGTGATCTCCGATAAATGGAAAGCAACTGAATCATACGTTCAGAGATATTACGAAGCATTTTTTTTAACATGTAGGAGAAAATAAAGAATAAAATGTGTTAAGAACATAATTTAGATGAAATCTAGCACTTTATCTGAGGCTACAAAAAGTAAAAATTAATATTGGACATAAATGATCATCAATGTTTCAGAAAAGTAGTACTCGTAAATTCAGTGAGACCATTAATGAGGGATAAATTCATTTTAAGAGTTGGAGGCAATGTTCATTTATGGCAAAGAAAAACTTCACACTGGAATAAGACAAGTTGACTGAAATTGCGCTCAAATAATTCAATGATGATGTTTTTAGTTTTAAGTTAATCAATTAACTAAAGTTGTTATACTTTCTTTTTTGAACATCTTATTTAATCAGATAAAGAAAGTTAATTATAAGTAGTCATCGTTTGCTAAATGATTTTTAATGCCTATGTTTATATGATTATTCCTGTAGAAAATGTTTTGTTGAAACTACTATTCAACTGCAAATGAATCCTAAGCCTACTTTGTTTGATGTTTGAAAAAACTTTCAGAACTTTCAAAATACCTTTGAATTCATGCTTTCCTTGTTACTGCTAACGTTTTTGAACAATGAACCTAACACACTCAAAAAAGTTACAACTTCACCAGTTATCGTGACTAGAAAGATGAAAGAAAAATCAGTTTTCAGGGAAGTCAATAAAGTCATTCAACTAGCTTTTTTAACAAACAAGGCGTTAACGTAAAAATACTGGGTACCGAAACAAAGTATTCCAATACTTAATATAATCCAAGGCACAGTTCTATATTGTGGAAATGTAGTCTCATTGACTATTTTCCTACACACTGCAATATAATTCGCTATCTTGTTAAGCACAGATCTATCAGATTTCTATTAACATTCTTTAGTTTATTTATATACGGAATTGCTTGTTATAAAAGCCTTTGTTTATTACAGTATTTGTAATAACATGTGAATCACAAATGAACTGAGCAAAAATATGATCAAAATTAAAATGAATACCCTTTTTACTTCTGGGATCCCTTATTTATTTTTAGTTGTGTAAACATAGATATGTATTTCTTCTGGACATTCTTCTAACAAAAATCTTTTTTTTGTAACAAAACACATGATCAGAACTTTAATAAGAAGTTGGCAGCCAGAAATTAAATGTTAGAATAACATAAAGTAGGCATAACACTTTCAAGATTTGATATGACTGATAATTAGATGTCTTTATCATAAAATGTGGTCGTTTTGCGTCACCCTTGAACTTTTCTCGAAACTCTGGGATACATTACATAACACGGAACTGTCTCAGTAAAATCGGAATGTTTGGTCACCTTACTATTATTTTTGGTCTATCTCGAATGACAACACAAATGTATTAAATTCACATTATAAAATGAGATTATTTCATTAATTCTCCCTTTAGATACTAATATGTTAGAAAAACAAATAAGTGGATTGAAGTTGAATCTTATTACAAAAATATTTGTCATAGATTTATATTTTAATTTTGAAAGTTTTATTCCATTGAGATTTAAATGTAAGTTAAAAGTACAAATTAACCCAAAACGCTTCTTTATATATGAATAATTTTATGTTTAAAAATAAAATAGCAAAAAGCAAAAGTGAGCGATTGAGAACTTTATAAAGTAAAACTACGAAATACCCGTGCGGGATAATTACAGAGAAAACCTAAATTTAATTAAACTAAAGTGTTGAGTTTAACCTTAGAAAATAAGGGACTGGACATATTATGTAAAATGCTAAACACTCCTTGTATACTCGCTTCAGGAAACTGGACCATCATGCCACGTTGTACTAGATCAGTCATCATCTTTCTTTCCGCAAGAAGTATTTTCAAAGTATTGAAGGCTGTAACCTACAGTTAACATCTACAGTAAAGGATGTTACTTTCACCATTTGTTTATCTACAGTGTAAGAAGCTGCATCGATATCCACGTGAGAAAAATATTGAACGCCCAATAAAGAAAAACGAAAGTAACTAAATGGTAACCAATGAATTTATTTTGTGGACCACTTGTTTACGTTAAATCTAAAAAGAATCAGATTACATCTCATCTAAAGAAATCTATATTGATTATAAAAGTTAGAATATCTAGAAATCATAAGACTGCTTAACACAGAAGTAAAGTGACAAATACTCCAACCCCACGATATTACTTATAACTTGCTGAGTTGTTTTATAAACATTGTCCTACTGTATATCAGTTAAAAACACAAGTAACTTAATATGTTACGTCAATGTGTCATCGACCCGCGAGAACTGTTAATTAGCCTCAATCGCTTTATTAAATAGAAGTATGATAGTTTATTAGAAACTATTAATCACATTATTATTTTTAAAACTAATTTCAAACTCCCAATTAAGACTTCAGACTTTCTCATAGTTATAGAAAGTCGAATACCTACTCTGGGATGATGTTATATTATGATCAAGAAGAAAGTGCCCGCTGTGACGAGATTATTGAATTTAACACTGAGAGCCTTTATAACACGCCTTATATTACATGCAACAATAACAAAGAGAATAGTCCTCTCTCAAACTATTTGATTGTGTATTTGAAACATCTTTAAACAACACTTGTGAATTTATGTGTGTATGTGCAAACAAATAAGATACATTTTTAATTACTTTTTGAGCGTATTGTTGTTTATATGATAAAATGTATTTGTGTTAAAAATTATTGTGTGTATATTTTCACAAATATAATGTTTTTTTTTTACATATTAATACTTTAGTAACTTAATTTCCCGCTATTTGAAATCGTAACACATAACATATGTAATGTAATAAATCGAAGACTCGTCTCAGAGAAAAAATGTAGCATAATACATACCATTGAAAGAATATCTCATAAAACGTTTGCAAGATTCGACAAAATGACAGTGAATGTATCACAAGTACAACACTGAACATTTGTGAAAGAATCATCTACAAAATGTTTACGGTGTTTTAAACTCAAACAATGACAGTGGAAAAGAAATCTTAAGACAGTATCTGAAACATAAAATCACATTTCAATCTGAAAAGATATTACATCATCTAGAACATAATCGAAACTTTTTCAAGTTACAGAAAAATTAATCACATTAAACCTTATAACATTTTCATTTACTTTTTTACATTTTTATTGATTCTACAATATTCTTTAATAGAAATCTACATGATTTCCAATGACAACAACATCTCGTTTAAGATATTAGTGATTTAAAACATTATATACACATTGTAATTATCCTAGCATGATAAGGTGGTTAAGGCCTTCGACTCCTGATCGGAAAGTCGTGGGTTCGAATCCCGGTCATACTAAACATACTCATCCTTTCAGCCGTGGAGGTGTTATAATGTGAGGTCAATTCCACTCTTTGTTAGTAAAAAGGGTAACCCAACAGTTGAAGGTAGGTGTAGAAAATTACAGATATATAAATTTTAGTCTATTTTTGAAATTATTCCATAAGAATCTCCGTATAAAATAAATATTCCTTTTCGCCATTGTTTCACTTACATTCTTGAAATTATTTACAAAAGATAAAAAAATGAAATCATTGAGAGTTACAGAGGAGTTTTTCCTCTAACGCTATTACTTTTGTCGAATATTTTAACAGTACAGAATTTCAATATCATGATATATACATATGGGTTAACATAATGAAGTAAAATAACTCGTATTTTTAACAATAGATCAATATTAACTGAGATACCCAATTAAATATATCACTTCTTGAGCAAATAACATTCTGCAAAACTAGAGAAAAAACTGTTTAAATAAATATATACGCAAATAAGATTTGGATAGTTGTTTTTCCGATTCGTGTTCTCGAAGTATATTTGTAATGTTTATTCAACACTGGCTAACTGTTGCAGACTTACTAAGAACTTTTGTTGTGCAAGTGATAAAACATTAATCTGTTTCGTAAAATAGGAACAAACTTTTATGTGTTTTCCTTACAGCAAAGCCGCATCAGGGTATTTGCTGTGACCATCGAAAAGAATCTGACCCCTTATTTTAATACTATAAACACAAAAAAATTACCGCTGTTTCAGCATGGTACTTAAGATAAAGGAGAGATACCCACGTGAATCAAAATTAAACACAAACATAGCAAACAATGTAGGTAATTAAATAAACGGTGAACTAACATGAAAACATAAAACAAATATTCGTGCTTTCAATATATTTTCTGTTACATTTAGTGTTGATATACAAAGTTCTGTTTCAAAACTTACAGAATCAGCTAATCACCTTTATAAGGTTCGCTGTGATATAACCCAAGTGCTTTGAAAAGGTGGATCTTTCTTCTTCAGAAGTAAAAGTTCCCCAGTGGCTCGGCAGTATGTCTACGGACTTACGATGCTAAAAACCGGGTTCCGATACCCGTGATAGGCAGAACACAGACAGCCTAGTGAGTAGCTTTGTGTTTAATTCAAAGCAACAAAAACAAAAGAAGTAAAATGGTATCAAGCTTAATATTATATTCAGTTACAATAATTTACTATCTAAATATGTCTGTTTCCTTGTTTACATAATGTGATATTTAAATAATACGATCTTTCTTCTAAAAGTGTTTTAAATATTATTTTGATTTTACATTATATTTCCAATTAATGCGTGAGTTTTCTTATAGCAAAGCTGCACCGGGCAATCTGCTGAGTCCATTGAAGTGAATCGAACTCCTGATTTTAACGTTGTAAATCATTTGACTTATCGTTGGACCAGCAGAAGTCTTACAATTAATAAATGAAACCCATTTTTTTTCCTAACTTAGTTTTATTATTTAACTCTCAGAAAAATTGATAATTGAAAATACACCGTGAAACATTTTTTTTGCAGTTGTTAAAAATGCTTTCGGCCCGGCATGAGCAAGGGTGTTTAGGCGTGCCACTCGTTATCTGAGGGTCGCGGGTTCGCATCCCCGTCGCGCCAAATATGCTCACCCTTTCAGCCGTGGGGGCGTTATAATGTGACGGTAAATCCCACCATTTGTTTGTAAAAGAGTAGCCCAAGAGTTGACGGTGGATGGTGATGACTAGCTGCCTTCCCTCTAGTCTTAAACTGCTAAATAAGGGACGTCTGGCACAGATAGCCCTCGAGTATCTTTGCGCGAAATTCAAAACAAACAAATGTTCTGCTAACGTGTATGGTGAGAAACCCAGGCTTAAATAGGTTTTAAGTTAGTAGTGACTTACTAGTCCTATGACAGAACCGGAATGAGAAGTGGATGATCTGTTCTTTAACATATTTTTATTAATCAGAATGTTTAACCGATCATTGAGTGAAAATGCCAAAAAAAAAGTATCCTTTTCAGATATCTTGAAAACATACATCAGATACTTCAAAACGTAAGCCAGTTGGATAAGAAAGTTGAATACATCATTTTCAAAACTGGAACAAGGGCTAAGCAATTATGGTTTGGAAATTCGTTCACCCTTCTAAACATAAGACTGTTTTTTTTTATACACATTGTGATTATTTGATTTACTATAAGTTACACAATACATGACTGTTTGAAGACTCTAACTGATATTAAAACGAAAACTATAAATTTATGACCTCTGACTTACCAGTGAGCTACTTAAAACCTCAAGGTCTATCAAAATATCATCAACATATCGATTGTTAGAAATATGAAACTGTTGGTGATTCAACATGGTCAAGGCCAGCTGCCTTTTAGAGGTGAAGTGCTTTGATTGGAATAATCTCCAGACGAATACACATTGATGTTTGCACATTAAATTACATAGGAGTAATACTGCAGAAATGAAATGGATTACTTGCAGTTTTTTGTCATATTGTCGTTTAATTCATTTGTTATTAGAAATCCAGTAACGATCAAGGATTCCGAACATAAAAAAGATTGAAAATTTCCAATAAAATGTGAAGTTCCTGTGATTAACAAGATAACTTAATTGCAGTGTGCTAGAAACTTTATAAGAAACTCTCGGTCAACATTTACACTTTATTTATTTCTTGTGTAACGTTTAACGTTTTCGTATATTTATTTCATCCACTCTGAGAGTACTAAATATTCACAATCAATTTAAGAAACGTTTTGGATATTATCTGATGATATTATCCTCATATTAAAACGTTGTCGCCTTAGGACAAGTAATTTCTTACTTCAAAATTGCAAAAGTGACTTCGATTATTTCAAATTGAAATAACAGATGCCGCAACTATTGAAATATGAATAAAACGTCATATGTGTATCCATATTTTATTATCAAACGACAATCGCTTTTGCTTCTCTAATGAAACAACAAGTAATATTTACATTAGGTCTGCACAAAACTAAGTGAAAATGTCACTTAATAGCTTTTATTACTTCAAGGACTGTAGTTTTTATGTAAAAAGAATTCTTCATATTTCAGTGAAGATAAGCTACTGCAATATAAGTTAGAAGAAAGCAAGATCTTTGTAGCATTTTCGGTAAGTACCTTTTAGCATTCAATAAAAACTAGAGAACAAACTGATGGTTTGTTTTCGTTGCGATTATCTTCAGAATTTGAATTGTGTATAAGAGAAAAATATTGATATCATCATAAAAAGCTAATAAGTACTTCATAGAAATTAGCGTCTTTGAAAACAAAAATAATAAATAATTAAAGAATATCCTAAGAATCAAGTATTAACCAATTTATTTAGGTTTTACCAGCGTATTACACATCAGGAGTTTATAGAATGTCTTTTTTATTATTTTCTTATAATTTTTGGTTCTAACATTTCTACAACCACAAGTATATTCCAAAAAAGTCAGTTCATTATAATTTTTGAAACTTACAACTTGAAATTTTATCTTAAATATATTCGTATATTTTTATATTTATACATCTGTCAATTTCCTGTGTGTATTGAATAAACTGAGTGCTATGGAAAGAAGTACCTTCTTTTCTTCATTAGTACTCACAATTTAAGACTGATACAAAGCTCTAAATGTCTTCCGTCTACATTATAATTGTTACTTATTGGACAATAAAATATGTATTTCTCGAGAAATCACATTGGTCCATATTAGAGATACATACTTCGTTACTTAAATATGACTACACTACAACAAGTTTTCTTGCATAACTTTTTATTCAAAAGATTATAATATTAAATATTACAAGAGTGTTAAAATTACCGAATATAATGAAGTGCATTGAAATTACCAGTGACAGAAGTCATGTTAACAATCTGGTAATTTAGTACCTAATGTGTTACAAGGATGAATCCATGTCATTTACTTATTTTGTGACCTCTTTATTGAACAGTAAATTATTTGTATAAATTAATATTGCTTGTTAATATATATAGTTCATGTGGGAGTAAAATTATGAACTTTGTGTTTATTGAAAAATAAATCTTTCCAGGATTTATAAATCATTATTATAATTCTTGTTTCCTATAAACTAACGGCTATATTTTCTTTTCTATCATATTCTAGATTGTCTGGACAAAGTGAATTGGAACATAAGGAAACACAAATAAATACGAATATTAAAAACAGGATTATATAAAGAAACAAATTGAAACAATTCATTTGAAATGTTAAAACCATTCGTATTTCCGTTTTAGGAAACACAGTGTACTGGTATTGGAATTATTCTAGCTTCACTAAGTTGTTTCACCCACTGAAGTGAATGTGTAATGGTTAAACAGGTTCCAGACATTTCCAAACAGGCATTATTGATTCACCGTGCAATACTCATGGCTGTAATTTATGTACCAGTTATTCTTTATTGCGGCCATATTTTTTTACTTAGAAATCTTGACCAATGATTGATAATTTTCTGTACAAATCATTAGACTTTCTACCGTGATTCGACGTACAGTCCTTACAAAAGTCAAAATTAATTTTCACAGCAATTCTTGATTTTTTAATACTGCGAGGAAAAGTACATGTGATTGATATCTTAACCATAAAGGATGGAACAGCAACTCGGGTGCGAAATCTCTAATTCATGGATCTTTCCTAGCTGTTGGTAATGGGTTTTGTGTGTCGTTGAGTCATATAATAGTGCGTCGGATGACTTTGAAAACCATAAAAATGAGGTAAATTTAAATTTTGCTTTCTTCGTTAGAGAATGATAACAAATTATATACACGGAAACATAAATGTTTACACTAAATAGCTTAAATCTCACATCATTATAGATATATTATTTTTATCATATAATGCTGGGCTTTTTAAGTATTGGATTACACATTTCCTATAGTGGTGGCATCTATTGCTTCAACATGAAAGGCGCGATACGTGTCGACAAAATTATACATGCGTGAGGTTAGAAATTACTTGTCATGTGGGAAGAATTTAACAATATATGTGCAATATGTAGGAAAATGTCCAATATATTTCTCAAATTATTTTTACATTTCACTGTTAAAGTGAATGAAATAAGTCTATGCAAAGAGATCAAATGGAGCGTATCATTCTGTGAAACATGACCCTTCTAGCTCCGATTTATAACTACCCCTTAGAACTCTTGTAGTCATCAAATATTTTTGACAACAATTAAATTTTCTTTCTGTACTATCCCTAAAAACAGCTTATTCCAAAATCCATTTTCAAGCATGTGGAAATATACTATGGATTATATTAGCGATTTGAATACTTACTTTCAGCAACCGTAACTTTTTTGTTAATGCTTTGTTCTTTGAAAAGGCTAATTGTGTGTTTATCTGGAAATTATTTTTCTTTCATCTTACATAACATAATAACTGTTGAAGTTGTAACTTTGTTGAGTGGAGTGCGTGTATTTTTTTCTTATGTTTGTAGTAAGTATGAAATCACTTCTTCAATGGTATTCTGAAAGTCCTGAAAGTTTCGCTGAAAGCGTTTAACAAAATAATTTAGAAGAAGAATGATAGGTTAGTCTCATCTTCCTTTATAGGAATAATAAGATAAATAAGAGAATTACAAACCCATTTCTCAAATTGACTCCTTATTTTAATTAATTATACTTTATCTTACTATCTAGTATCTGAAAATAAATAAAACGTAAAAACTTTTGTTTAATTAAATATGTTACAGAGAAACGAAATCATAATTTTGTCACTTAAGAGTTTTTAACTAACATTATATAATAGTATCTTTTTGCGAGCATTTTTAGAAGCCAATTATTTATTTCCAAAGAAGTATTCTGATGAAACTGTTTCTTCCTACTTAATCTTATATGAATAAAAGATAGTGGAAAATGTATCACATTTTTCTCTCCACCTCTGTTTTAGGGTTGTCCTCAAGCTCGCAATTGACTTTAATCCTGCAACATGGCTAAAAAGTTTATGTTCTTCACCACATAAATAATATAGTCTTAAACAAAGAACTACATATAATTGCAAAAACAATTTCAGGTTAAATAGAATTACATATAATACGTTATGAAATAAAATATTTCTAAAGACGTCAAAATTAAAATAATAACCACATGTGAAAAATAAGGATTAAAAACAGAAAATTATTTTTCATCATCTATTTTTATCATAATAAACGGGATAATGAAATAAGTAAAGAATAGTTCTATAATTATAATTAAGAAACTAAAAGTAATAATGAAACATTACTTCATGAAGAAATTATAGAGAAATCCCTGAAAAAAATATATAAAATTTATTACAACATACAAAAAATTTATAATGAAAATGTGATAAATATACATTTTATACCTATGTTGAACGTAAATAAATACACATACCTTTTAATGATAACAATTATTTTATAGAAATAAATAACAGAAACTAACTATCATTTTTGGAAGGAGTACTCTGACGTATTTTGCAATTAGCAGTATAAATACAAAGAACGAAAACTTATAATCTTTAAACAATAATCATCTGTCCCCTTTGGAAAAGGTAGTTTAATAGATTGGATAAAAATAGAAGGTAAATACATGATCTTTTAGCAGTGAATGAAGAACATTATGATGATATAAATTTTAAAACCTTTTTGAGCTTTGAAAATAAGATATAATATAGAAACTATAAGAAAACTACTATCAATTTAAATGTAAATGTATGTGTGCATAAAATGCAAAAAATACTCCTTATAAAACAAATATATCAAAGATTAAAAATTCTTTTTTTAAGAAAGTGGTCTATTTGTAGTGAAGCACGAAAGTTTCTGTACTTCTCCAACGACGTGGAACAAAACCTGTTCGCTACAGTTGTAAGTCCGCAAATATACTGCTGTTTCAGTGGTGAGATAAAGAAATATTTAAGATAAAGCATGATTATACAATTATTCAATAACAAAAGCAAAAGTATAATAACTAAAAATAAATAAAAATTTTATACAATTTGTTTCACACATACTTTTACGATTTGAACCCGAAGTTCTCGGATAACAAGTAGAGCTCTTATCCACCTGGCCATACCGAGCCCTGTGTATGTGTACCTACTTTTACCACCTGAAACTTTTTGTGTAGGATTGCGCTTAACCACAACGAAGAATTCTTTGTTATTTATCTTTTCGACTGCTAATTTCATTCAATATTCTTACGTAACTAAATGTTATCTCGAAAGCGATTATTCGTTTCTTTCAAATGATTACTATATTTTTTATAGTTGAGACAATAAGTAAATTATTTTTCGAATTTTGAAATTTTCTTTTCAGCACGTGGCTTTACATACGTCATCAAAAATGCAATTTAAATTACAATTTTTTAACTCGTACTGATGGCGGTTAAAGATTGGATATTTATTTCTGGAACATTTTTGCTTTCGAATGAAAGAACAAAACATATATTTAGTGAATCTTATTCTCAGCGAAGTCTCATATGAATCGATACGCTCTAATTTATTTTTCATTCACAAATTAAGGAGTCGATGTTATACAGTAGTCTCTAGTTGAGACCAACACTTTATTAATAATTACTACATTTTAAGACTGTTATGCAAAACGATGAATTACAACGATTATTAGAAGGGTTAGTGGTAAAGTTTAATTCTATATTTGTTTTTATTTCTTTACGGTTCATATATCACGAAGTCCCCACAGTGGCACATTGGTATGCCTGCGAACTTACACTACCATAAACCGGATTTCGATACCCATGGTGGGCAGAGCACAGGTGGTCCTTCATGTAGCAAAGTGCTTTATAACAAACAAAAACAAGGTAATATATCATAAAAGGTCATGCAACGGTAAGAAGTAAATTCATATATCAAGTAGAATGTGATTAAAAGTCTATTAATCCAGGATTAAAGGGAAAAAAATATTTTAAACTGTGCTCACAAAATTACTTAATGTTCACCTTTCAAATTTTATTTTGAAATAAGATTTACCCTTGTTTTTACTATTTTGAAGTTTTTGTAAATTTTCAGTTCATATTATCAATTTATCAATATCTGACACTCATGCTCGAATTATTTTTAGTTCATTTGTTAATGTTCCCTGCTTACTTGTTAAAATAATACTTTATTTTACGTTTTTTTGTCAGTTATCATTTTATTCAATCCTGGTACAAAAGAGGCTGAAAGTTTGAAAATCTTTTGAATGTTGTATGATATTCATCTCGGATATAAATATATATTTTAGTGATATTAAATAATTTATGTCTAGTTGAAGTTTAATGAATGAAAAATAATATCAGGAAGAACTGCGTTAAAACAGCAAATCAAACCTCTGATTAATTATATTATAAAATATTCAAGTCATAAATCAAAACACACAAACATGAAGCTATAACGTAGGATTATAAAAAGTATTCTAGGTTATGGAGGTGACAGCGGTAATAGGACCCTCATTATTATGAGAATATATCGCCTATTAGTCTTAACCTCCAATTCACTAGTCTCACATCAGAAAATTAAAAATTAGGAAAGCGAGATGTGGATACTCAAGTCCACAACGTCCCACATCTCTATCACCCCTCACTGTCTGCAGACATTTGTAGGAAGGTAACTGCTCTCCCAAGCTAGAATAAGAAATAGATAAACATAAAAAGATGAATAACTAATTAATAATAAAAAGTACCTATATAGACAGTTGACTCACGGTTATTTGTCCAATAGAACATTTACATTGAAATAAGTGAATTCATCATTTTATCCACTCAACCACTCATGGCTGTACTTTTTACATAAAGTGAACACTTTACATTTGATTTTACTGTCGCGTTAGAAAACAAACAAAGGAAATAAATAATATTCATCAATGCTTCACAATAAAACAACTGTATTCTGTATAAAAAAACATAAAAACAATTTAAATTATTTATATGCACTGCAAGCTCGTGAGTCATACAAACAATATTAGGATAATAAACAGTACACATTTTACCAACACAAAGAAAGTTGTAACAACGCAAGGATGAGAATTTACCACAGATTACTACATAGAGTAATAAAGAGTGACTTGTAGTCGAGCTCGACATTTTTATGAATGAGAAACAAGGTTAGTTGAGGGCGATGTTTAAACACAGATTGCTGTGTTATAAAGTAGAATCTTTAGCTGAAAAAAAAACGTTATCCTGTAAAACAAATAGCATATAACCTGATCTTTATTAATAGTAGTCGTCAATCACGCTACTAGAGAGAATATGTGTCAATTTAATAACGAAAATGTATCATCGTTAAGGTAATCTAACTCTAAAACAATGGTGATTAAAACTGGTTTCACTGAATTTTCACATAATAGTCAAATATGTATGAGGATTGCAAGCAATTATCAATAAGTTTACGTCCTTATGGTAAGGTTGTGGCAATTAAATATCAAGTTTCTTATTGTTACTATCCTATACGATCTTCTAAGTCTATTTATAAATTGACAAGTTTATTATCATTAACAAGAGGCCAATTATTAAATAGCTTTTATTCCATGTGTTGACATATAAAGAAGTAGTATCTTAGCTTACCTTCATTGGATATTAACCGGTACAGATTCATTCCTTTTAAGGAACATAAAATGCAGATAACTTTACTTCAATCAGCAAGTACCAGTATTTCGAATTTCAGCCATTACTGACACAGGAAATAGTTCTACGTAGGACATTTCCGTAAATGACAGCAGTTGACAGAATCAAAGTAGTATTAAGACTAGTGTGTCGTTAGTATTTGATTAAAAAATGACAATTATAACTGTTAAGTATTTTCTACTGATATTACCAATATATTGATATATTGTCATCTTATGACGAGTTATTTCTAACTTCAAGAGTTCTATAATGATGAGGATTGGCTTCATTAATTTGAAATTCGAGTAATAGATGTCACTACTATAGTAAATGTCATACCATAGCTTATATTCTTAACGTCAGATGTATATCCATATTTTACTCTCAAACAACAATCCTTTCAATTTCTGCAATGAAACAACTAGTCGCAACATTTGCATAAGATCCGGATGAAAGCTTGCAAAAACATCATTTTATACATGTAGCTTTTATTATTTGAAGTACTGCCCATTTGATGCAAAGAGAACACTTCATATTTCAGTTGACACAAGCTACTGGAGTATCAATTAGAAGAAACGAGATTGGTTAGAGAATTTTGCGTAAGTAACTTTTAGCGTGTAATACAGACGATCTAATATACTTAACATGGACTTAAACTGAGATAGTTTAATTCTCTTTGATGGTCTCTTTTCCACGAGATATTCTTGAGAATTTAAATGGCGTGTGATAGAAAAAAATACTTATCAGCTTCATTATGACTACATCAAAGTTTTTTTTCTCAGTGATGTCAAGAAGACTCATTTGTAGAGAAATATATATGTAAAAAACGGCTCGTCTGAGTTGAGAAAATATTTTACGTAGAGGAGTGAACAACGTTTGGACCTTCTTCGGTCATCGTCTGCTTCACAAAGAAAGAAAGAGGTAACTGACCGGAAGTTGACCTCATATTGATAGGGGTTGTTTAACTGAGTGTCGGAATGTAGAGGGCGGTGTTAGATGTTTGAGTATATAATTTTAAATTATTTATTTTATTATTTTTAATATAGGTATAAAGGTGTTTCTTTGTATTGGTTTATGTTGTTCTATAAGTAAGGCTTCTTTAATTTTGCGTTTATGTTTGTTTCTTTATTTAGTATTTGAGTGTTATCTATGATCATCAATAAATTTCCTCCACAAACCGTAGGAAACATTATACGCACATATTTAGACAGAAAGCAAAATCAACCAACAAAAGTAAATATATGTCACGAATCAAAAAATCACGAAACCATATACTGCTGCATACTATATACTCCCGACATCAGCAGATAAATGCCAATATTTGGCAAAAACTAGTACCAAATTATGACATTCCAGTTAACACCAAATTCATACAAAAAACAGGCACAAAATTGAGGTCTATACTGTGTGAAAACTACACTGACAAACACCACACCAACATTATTTATAAAATACAATTTGATAACTGCCACGACTTCTATATTGGAGAAACAAGTACAAAAATGGAAACCAGATTCAAATAACATAAAAAGTCACCTTCACACGTTTTTGAACACTGCAAGTCAAATAAACACAACATAACCATAGATAACACTCAAATACTAAATAAAGAAACAAACATAAACAAACGCAAAATTAAAGAACCCTGACTTATACAACAACTAAACCCAAAATAAACCAATACAAAGGAACACCTTTATACCTATATTAAAAATTAATAATAAGAAAATAATTAAAAATAATAAAATAAATAATATACAATTATATATTCAAACATCTAACACCGCCCTCTACATTCCGACAGTCAGATACACAACCCCTTTCAAACATGTGGTCACTTCCGGTCTGTTACCTCTTTCTTTCTTTGTGAACCTGAGGATGATCGAAGAAGGTCGAAATTTTATTCGCCGCCTTTAAGTAAAATATTTTCACAACCCAAATTAGTCGTTTTTACATATATATTTCTCTACTAGTGGGTCTTCTTGACATCACTGAGAAGAAAAACTTTGATGTAGTCATAATGAAGCTGATAAGTATTCCATAAAATTTAGCATTTTGGGAACAAAGAAATAAATAATTAACGAATCCTCTTGGGGTAACCCCCGAGAAAACAAGTATTATTTATTTGAATTAGGCTTTACCACAATAATACATGTTAGGAAATATTAAAACATTAAACTTTTGATTTACATTATTTGATATGTTTTATTTATTCTTATTTGCTTATGATTTTTTCATTTCTCGAATATGTACATTTTGAAAAGGAACCGATAATGTCGATCAGTACAAGTTTGGTTTTCATTTTTAATATCTCCTTATATTCAATATGTTTTTGTCTGCTAGTTTCCTTTCTGAATGAATAAACCGAACATTATGGAAAGAAGTAACTTCTTCTCCTCAGGATAACTCACGAAGGGCTCGTTTGTTAGAATAATTATTCCGTGTCTTGTTATCATTATTAAAGAGTAAATTATGTGCACAAAATAATATTTATGTCAGAGTCAAATTAATAATTTTGTGTTTATTAGTTAAAAATTTGCCGCTTTAATAAAAATATTATCATAAGTTTCGTTTGCTAACAAATCTGTCACTAATACTTTATTTTTCTATCACATTTTAGTATGTCCAGAAAATATAAACGTCGTCTTAAGAAAGCACAGATAAAAGAGAACATCAAAAAGAAAGTAGCAAGTCGAAACAGCCCACTAGAAATGTCAAATACATTTGTGTCTTCGTTTCATAAAATGCAGTTTTCTGGCATTGGAATTATCTTAGTTTCACTCGAATGTATCACCAACTGTAGTCAATGGGCATTGGTTAAAATCGTTTCAGATATCTCCAAATAGGCAATATTGATCCACAGTGGAATATGCATGGCTGTTATATGTGTATCAGTTATTTTACATAGCGGTCTTTCTTTTCTTCCGGAAAACCTGGGTCAGTATCTGTTAATTTTTACCAGATCAATTATCGCAACTCTAGCTATCTTGCTTCTATACAAATCTTTAGATTTCATGCCATTAGTCGACACTACAATTCTCGCAGAGAAAGATTTGATTTTCACCGCAATTCTAGGTTTTTTGATATTGCGAGAAAATGTACATTTTTTTGATGTCATAGCATCACGTTATTCATTGTTGGGATCATCCTGATTACTCGTCCTTCATTTATATTTGAAGAATGGGACAACAACTTGGATGAACAATCTCGAATTCTGGGGTTATCACTAGCTGTCGGGTATGGTTTTCTGGAATCATTGTCGACTATAATAGTGCGTCGGATTGTATCTTTACACTATGCTGTAGTGATCTTCCACTACTCGGTAATACAGATCGTAATATTATACAGTTACCTATATATGGTTAACGAAACTATATTTCCAAAATGTGGAACTGTGCCTTGGATTATAGTAATGATTGGAATACTTAGTTTCGCTACCCAGTATTTTTATGTTAGCGCCCTGTATTTCGAAGAAGCTGGCTTTGTGGCCTTAGTGAGTTCCATGGAAATTGTTTTTTCCTTCATTTTTCAAATCACTATAACTGGTGAAGATGTAACTTTGTTGAGTATGGTAGGTGCATTATTCATTACGTCAGCAATAATAATAAAATCATGTCTTCAATGGTATTCTGAAAGTCCTGAAAGTTTTTTGAAAGCCTGGAACAAAATATGCTTAGTATGCCTTAGAAGTAGAATTGTACCTTCGACTGAACTTTCTTTACAGGAATTATGATATGAAAATCGACAATAAAACTTGCTTTGCTCGACGACGCCTATATTTAAGTAATTTGATTAAGTTGTACTAAAAAATCTAATTATATTTTCTGTCATTTAAGTGTTTTTATCAATATTATATAAAAAATTTAGATCATTTATAGAAGCTCAATAATTATTTTAAAACAAATGAATGTTTCTTATTTGAATGCTATTTGAGTAATTATTTTATTTCTCGTTAATTTTCTCACTGGAATGACCAGTAATACTGAAACTCAACTTCTAATGGTATTAGGAAGTTTCATTAAATGATCCTAGTCGAGAAAATGATCAGAACTCGTTTCTCCAAATGTATTTAACTATACAGAATAACTCTTAAAAACATGAACCATAGTTATTTTTTAAATGTTTTAAACAACATAAAGCCATAGAATAGCCTATCTTTCTTCTATCCACTCCAAGTTTGGTTTGGTTTGTTTTTATGAATTTGGCGCAAAGCTACTCGAGTGCTATCTGCGCTAGCCATCCATAATTTAGCAGTGTAAGACTAGAGGGAAGGCAGATAGTTATCACTACCCACCGCCAACTCTTGGGCTACTCTTTTACCAACGAATAGTGGGATTGATTTCACCTTATTACGCCCCCACGACTGAAAGGTCGAGCATGTTTTTGGCACGACGTGAATGCGAACCCGCAACACTCAGATTACGAGTCGCACGCGCTTGGCCATGCAGGGATTTTTGAGAAAGTAGGGTTGTGGTTTGAATTATATTAGTGTTTGGAATACTGAGTTCTGAACCAAGTAATTTTATAATAAACATATTTTACGTTGAAAGAGCCAATTGTGTGACTTTAGTGTGTTCCGTGGAAACTGTTTATTCTTTCGCATATCATGATAACTGGTGAAGCTGTAACTCTTTTCAGTGTGACAGGTACATTGTCCATTACGACTGCAGTAACAATGAAAGCATAGCTTCAATGATATTCTGGAAGTCTTAAAGGTTTTCAAAGCTTGGAACAAAATAGACATAAAATACTATAGAATCAAAACAGTAGCTTCGACTCAACTTTCTTACATGTAACAAAGATGAAAATATTTCAATGTTTGTTTATTTTCTGAAACAATTGTTTATGTCTAGACATAAAATGGAAAAAAATTAAAAATAACTAAAATATCATGAAAAATACATGATATTCTTACATTTAGGTTTATTGATCTTCGACATTAATACAGAATGTTATAAACTATAATTAAGAAATCTGTGAATCTTTCAAATAATATTGTACTCAAGTATTCTTTCTTATAGAAAAGCAAATCACATTTATTTTTATATTTAGTACTTAAATATATAAAAACTGCGAGTCATCAAACATAAGAAGATGTGAGAGACAAGTAATAAGATAAGCTGCTTAAACTATGGAGGTGTAAAGTACATGTAAGCGTCTGTATTATTTCAAATGCATGTGATATACGTAGTATTTGAGTAGAAATATATGAGGTATACGGTATCTTCAAAACCTGTCATGAAAGAAGATTTCATAAACTGTTTGTTTAAAACACCTAACATGCTGCAGTGAAAACTGTTTGCCTTCATAACGAGACTATAACCATGATAACACCTGTTACACTTGCATTGGCCTAACTAACTTATTCTCAATTTCTATACTGTAATAATATGGACAGACATAATCAAGAGTAATCTTTTCATTTGTATTTCATGCAGCGTTATTATTTTACTAACTAATCACATCCAGAAACAAATTGATGGTGTTTTTAATATTTATTTTCTCTGTAGTAAACATAACAAATTTATATTATGTTTCGAGTTTATCTATATTAGAAAGAGTTTGTAGTGTTTTTAATGTATGAGTATAAAAACTGTATTCGTCATTTTAATTTAAACCGAAGACAAGTTTAATGTCTGTATACTATTTGTTAACCTTCACTTTATTTCTCGGAACTAATTTAAGAGGTATACTTCTACAGTTAAAGTACGATCCCTCGTAGACTGTAAATGAGTGAACAACGAGTAAAGCACACCTGTGGCAGATGGAATGAGATGAATAGCTACAAAGTTCTCTTGCTCTCGATTCAGGTGTTGGTGAATTAATTTTGTTATTAAAAAGATATTTTCGTATGCTGAGAAGTGATATTTCAACACTGTCAGAAATATTAATTATACGGTTTAATTAACTTATCGTTGTTCTTGTTTATTGTGTTATATCTTTCTTTTTATGGACTTATTCATGATCCATATAAACTTCCAACTATATTTTTAGCACTTGTTTTTGAGAAACACTCGATTGAAAAAAAATAAACTGACAAAAATCTTGATGGGTTCGAATTTTCATATGAATACCATTACTGACAGAACAAAAATATTTAACTGAAATATAACTAGTAGTTTTGTAATGATTTCTCAACTCGTTCGATGCTGCTCCCAGTGGCTAAACAGTATGTCTGTGGATTTACAACGTTTAAATCCGGGTTTCGATACTCGTGGTAGGCAGAGCACAGATAGCATATTGTGCTTAATTCAGTTCAACAACAACATTCAATGGTAGGCCTCACCTGCTGTAATGACTAAGGCTCTCGACTCATAATCTCAGGATCGATGGATTGGTCATCGACGTCTTACATTCTGTGTATTGTATTTGAATTTGGCGCAAAGTTACACGTGGGTATCTGCCATAGCCGTCCCTAATTTAGCAGTGTAAGACTACAGATAGTCATCACCACCCACAGCCAACTATTCGGCAACTCTTTTTACCAACGAATACCGTGATTGACTGTCACATATAACGCCCCCACAGCTGAGAGAGCGAGCATATTTGGTGCGACGAGGATATTAACCCCCAATCCTCTGATTACTGGTCGTTTAACTTAATCACCTGGCCATACCGCGCCCACATGCGGTGAAGCAGTACGAATGTGAAGTATTGTAAATTTCCATTTTTATTGGTAACAGAAATAATCAAGAGATGGCAGTCTGTACTGCCAAAAGACAACTTTCTTGGCTTTACTCACAAATAATTTAAAATATATGATGACATTCTTCATACAATATAAGTGATGTATGTTCAATTAATGAATAAAATTAGTGATAAATTCTCGGTTAGAAATAAAATAATCGAGAGACACTAGGTCAATTAAAATCTAGAATGAATGTTAGAGTTTTCGTAAAATTTAGATTACACAAAATAAGAGTGAAAAAGAAGTCAATAGTAACAAACAACACAAAAGATGGAACGAGGAAAATGCAATAAAACAAATAAACTGACGATGATATAGTTGCAAGTTTATGGGCAGTAATATTTAGACACGTTGTACTTTAGTCTCATGATGTATTATAAATACAAATGCACTTAATAGTCAAACACATATACTGTATCATGTTGATTGATTTAAGATTTTTCTCCTTCTACT
Organism: Tachypleus tridentatus; assembly: GCF_004210375.1. Classification (NCBI taxonomy): domain Eukaryota; kingdom Metazoa; phylum Arthropoda; class Merostomata; order Xiphosura; family Limulidae; genus Tachypleus; species Tachypleus tridentatus. The sequence goes on along the minus strand of NC_134828.1, from coordinate 32,969,524 downwards.
GCATTCGTTATTAGTTGGGTAAAATGCATGAACTATCTAAAAAATCTGAAGAGTAATTACACTGATTAATAATAATATGTTATCCGTATTAGCAACCTTAATAACCAGTTTAATCGTGGACACATTTAATCGTGATATATAAATATTATTGTTTTACTGTATAGATCACTTGTAAGGCCTTATTAATTGAACTATGTAGAGTTGTGGGTTCTCTGTATATTTCCTTAACTTGACTGATAGAAAGAGTTTAGTGAAGTGTTTTATAAAAACAATGTTAAAAATAAATCTGCAGGTATAGTGAAAGATTATGGAATTTGATAAAGAAAAATTGGTTTAAGAGTAAAATTGGAAAAAATAGAGTTATGTTTGACTGGATAATAGTTACAAGTAATGTGCCTCAAAGTTTTGAGCTGCGTCCTTTAAGTTATACAAATGATGTTGACTGTGGAATATCAACGAAACTGTGTTGTTTGAATATGGCGTTAAGATCTTTTTGATGGCAATCTTTATATCAAGGATTCTGCAGACTTAGAAATGTTCTGAGCCAGTGCATGGAAAATGATATGTTTAAGTTTTTCCAACTCAAATTACTGTTTCGATTTGAACTGATATACATTAAAATGTTGTTGAAAAACAATTTTGGTATTTCGATCGAAATATCACTGAAATCATCTAAACAATGTAACGAACAAGTAATAAGACTAATAAACTTTGGCTAGCATCTATATGACTATTAAATATGATATATGGATATTATTGTTTTACTGTATAGATCACTTGCAAGGCCTTATTAAGATAACTATGTACAGTTTTGGGTTTTATTTCTAAAGAAAGATATTGAATTGTTGGATAAGAAATAAACAAGAATAAATAGGATGATACCTGGAATGGTTGGAACCTACTAGGATGAGATATTAAACTTTTTAAATGAGCTTCTTGTTCCTTTCCTTATATCTACTTAGTTTTTTTGTACTTTGAAATTGATATGTAATTTAAGGAATATATTGCACATCTTCTGATGATACTTTTCATATATCATTAGATTATTCCCTCAACATGTGGTATTTCTATTCTCAAGGTTGTGTATATCTTGTGTGTATATTATTAATTATTAATTTGAAGTTCATGTGTCATGCTGTGTTGTAACTTACAAAGTGCATTATTCTTCTCGTGTGACATCATTTTTTGTCTACTGGCTGAATGACACATGACACACTTTTATGGAATTACGTTATAAAATTAAACCTTTAAAATAAAATAAAACTGGTAATCTTGAAATAATATATCAACTCTTTCGATGATGAGATTATTATGATATGATGATTAAAAATATCGGCTCACAATCTACAAGTCGCGTGGTCGAAAAATATCGCCGAACGTTTGATGGAACAGTAAGAATAACAATAAACCAGATTGTTATTACATACTTTCCTGGTAACAGAATAGCCCAAGATATAACGATAAATACTGTTGACCGGTTACTCTCCGAATAAACGACAGTTCCAAATAGAGACGCCAAAGAAGAATCTGACGAAAAATGAAATTTAAAAAAAAATATATATAAAATCTTCCATCTCGAAAGATTTGAAAGAACTAATGGTTAATATGCCAATCTGTGTGCATCGAGATATGCATTTGCAATGGACAAATTGCTGATGTAAAAATGTGCAGCAAAGTCCTTTATGTGTTTCGCCACATTATTTCTGTCCGACTAAGTGTAACGGAAACAAAATACTCAGCCAAAATATAATTCTGTCATTACCCGCGTGCAGAATATTGTTAGTTAATATGTTGATAACACGAAAGAAATTCTATTTTGCATAAATTGGCTACGAGTGTAATTATCCAGAGAAATAATTTGGATAATACTAAATTTATAGCAGTAAAATCTCCACTATCTCTAGCGCTCCATCGAGCTTTATTAGTTTATAACGGATTTAATATTATTCCAATATTTCTGTTTATTCCATTTTAATACACAATTATATATTTAAGCAACTTATATGGTTCAATCTATATTGTGGAATTCTCTTTTGTTTCCTAAAATTATAGACGATTTTCGAGTGTAAGAACAACAACAAATATTTTATAAAATTACAAACGTGTCTTCAGATATATTTGTCAAGTGAACTTTTAATAATGCCACCTTAAATTTATAAATCGACATACCGAGAAACAGTTACGTATAACATAATTGTACTGAGACAGTCAGTTTATTATAAGTCTAATAAAAAGTGTGACAAACGCTAAATAATCGAAAAACTACAGATATTTAACAAAGAACGTTTTTAGATTTCGAACACAAGAAACTTCAGTGAAATAACTTTGGATGCTATCTTTTCTACGAGGAGAATTTATCGGTAAAAATTTCAGGTGTGAAGAAAATAAGTAGTTAGCTATCGTGTCAAGGGAAATGTACCTGTGTGTCAATGAGTGTAATTTGCGTCTGTTGAACTGTCGACAAACTTTTCAGTTTGGCAATGGGTAAAGAGCCAATGTGAAAACGCCCAGAAAATATATAGATTTGTCCCAAGTTGAAAGATATGTCATTCTTCACACAGTATAAGTGATGACATTCTCCGTTAATGATGTAAGTTGTGATAGCTTCTCGGTTAGAAATGAAATGAACGAGCTCGACTAACATCTTGAATGAACAATGAGGTTTTATTGAAACGAAGGAACCGAACAAGTGGCAATACGTGCTACATTAACCTTCAAAACTTTGACCACGTGATGGTACACAGAAATTTCGGACATCGAACAATAAAAAAAATTATTTATTAAGATATTAAATAAATACAGGAGTTATAAATACAAATAGATATATAGAAAATATTAAGGACCAACCAAAACAAACAAGTCAAACGGAGAGTGATATGGTGTAAGCAATGACGTCTTTAAGTGACGTAATCTTTTTCATCGAAAGCTTTCAGAATACATCTTTTCACTGACCAACTGTGTGATATGGCGCAAAATTCATTTTAGAATTAGCGTTAATTTCCATTTAACTTTAAAAATTATAGTAAATTAAACTAATTACGCTGCTTTCTTATAGTTGCGTAAAATATGTATGAATACTTTCATACGATCGGACGCCTTATCTTAAAGCTTGGTGTGTTATCTTCTTTAATTAAGACATAATAAAAAAAAGAAGGTGGAAGAATTTATTTAACTTAAGTAACGATCAAAGTGATGGACCTACAAGCATTCCGAACATAAAGAGATAACAAGATAACTTAATTGCAATGTGCTAGAAATTTTATAAGAAACCCTCGGTCAACATTTACAACTTATTTATTTATTATGTAACGTTTAACGTTTTTGTATATTTATATCATCCACTTTAAGAGTGCTAAATATTCAAAACAATTTATGAAAAGTGTCGGATATTATCTGATGATATTACCCATATATTAATACGATGTCGCTTTATGACAAGTAATTTCTTACTTCAAAATTGCAAAATTGACTTCGTTTATTTCAAATTGAAATAACAGATGCCGCAACTATTGAAATATGAATAAAACGTCATATGTGTATCCATATTTTATTCTCAAACAACAATCGCTTTTGCTTCTCTAATGAAACAACAAGTAATATTTGCATTAGGTCTGCACAAAACTAAGTGAAAACGTCACTTAATAGCTTTTATTACTTCAAGGACTGTATGTTTTATGTAAAAAGAATTATTCATATTACAGTGAAGATAAGCTACTGAAATATAAGTTAGAAGAAGTCAAGATCTTTGTAGCATTTTCGGTAAGTACCTTTTAGCATTCAATAAAAACTAGAGAACAAACTGATGGTTTGTTTTCGTTGCGATTATCATCAGAATTTGAATTGTGTATGATAGAAAAATATTGATATCATCATAAAAAGCTAATAAGTACTTTATAGAAATTAGCATCTTTGAAAACAAAAATAATAAATAATTAAAGAATATCCTAAGAATCAAGTATTAACCAATTTATTTAGGTTTTACCAGCGTATTACACATCAGGGTTTTATAGAATGTCTTTTTTATTATTTTCTTATCTATTTTTGGTTCTAAAATTTCTACAACCACAAGTATATACCAAGAAAAGAAACTGTTAAAGTCAGTTCAGTATAATTTTTGAAACTTACCACTTGAAATTTTATCTTAAATATATTCGTATATTTTTATATTTATACATCTGTCAATTTCCTTTGTGTATTGAATAAACTGAGTGCTATGGAAAGAAGTACCTTCTTTTCTTCATTAGTACTCACAATTTAAGACTGATACAAAGCTCTAAATGTCTTCCGTCTACATTATAATTGTTACTTATTGGACAATAAAATATGCATTTCTCGAGAAATCACATTGGTGCTTATTAGAGATACGTAGTCCGTTACCTAAATATGACTATACTACATCAGGTTTTCTTGCATAACTTTTTATTCAAAAGATTATAACATTAAATATTACAAGAGAGTTAAAAGTACCGAATATAATGAAGTGCATTGAATTTATCAGTGACAGAAGTCATGTTAACCAGCTGGTAATTTAGGGGCTAATGTGTTACAAGGATGAATCCATGTCATTTACTTATTTTTTGACCTCTTTATTGAACAGTAAATTATTTGCCTAAATTAATATTGCTTTTTAATATATATAATTCAGGTGGAAGTAAAATTATGGAATTTGTGTTTATTGAAAAATAAATATTTCCAGGATTTATAAATCATCATTATAATTCTTGTTTCTTAAAAACTAACAGATATATTTTCTTTTCTATCATACTCTAGATTGTCTGGACAAAGTGAATTGGAATATAAGGAAACACAAATAAATACGAATTTTAAAAACAGAATTACTTAAAGAAACAAGTTGAAACAATTCATTTGAAATGTCAAAACCATTCGTATGTCCGTCTTACAAATAAAGTGTCCTGTAATTGGAATTATTCTAGCTTCACTAAATTATTCACTTACTGTTGTGAATGTGTAATGGTTAAACAGGTTCCAGACATTTCCAAACAGGTATTATTATTTCACCATACAATACTCATGGCTGTTTTTTATGTACCAGTTATTCTACATTGCGGCCATACTATTCTGCTGAGAAATCTAGACCAATGTTTAATAATTTTCACCAGATTAATTACCCGAACTCTATCTATCTTATTTCTGTACAAATCATTAAACTTTCTACAGTTACTCGACGTTACAGTCCTTACAAAAGTCAAAATTAATTTTCATAGCAATTCTTGGTTTTTTAATACTGCGAGAAAAAGTACAAATGATTTATTTCTTAGCCATAAACATGGAACAGTAAATCGGGTGTGCAATTTCTAATTCGTGGGTCTATCCTAGCTGTTGGTTATGGGTTTTGTGTGTCGTTGAGTCACATAATAGTGCGTCGGATGACTTGTTTACACTACGCTGTAATTTTAATTTTGAAATTAATATTGCTTTCATGCAATAGAAAGTTTTCAAATTTCACGTGAAACCTTTGCTTTTTATTATTATTTTCATTAACAACTCATTTATACTTTCAGTAGATTTCATCACTCCTTTAAAAACCATTAAAAATGACGTAAATTTAAATTATGCTTTCTTCGTTGGATAATGATAACAAATTATGACACGGAAGCATAAATGTTTACACTAAATAGCTTAAATCTCACATCATCACATATATATTATTTTTATTATGTAATGCTGGGTTTATAAACTATTGTATTACACATTTCTTTAGTGGTGGCATCTATTGCTTCAACATAAAAGACGCGATGCGTGACAACAAAATTGTCCGTACAGGTTAGGTTAGAAATTACTTGTCATTAGGGAAGAATTTAACAATATTTGTGCAATATGAACGAAAATGTCCAATTTATTTCTCAAATTATTTTTACATTTCACTGTTAAAGTGAATGAAATAAGTCTAGGCAAAGAGATCAATTGGAGCATGTTATTCTGTGAAACATGTCTCTTCCAGCTCCTAATTATAACTACCCCTTAGAACTCTTGTCGTCATCAAATATTTTTGACAACAATTAAATTTTCTTTCTGTACTATCCCTAAAAACACCTTATTCCAAAATCCATTTTATACTTTAGGAGACTGCATTTGAAGCATGTGGAAATATACAATGGATTATATTAGCGATTTGAATTCTTACTTTCAGCAACCGTTGTTTTTTTGTTAATGCTTTGTTCTTTGAAAAGGCTAATTGTGTGTTTATCTGAAAATTATTTTTCTTTCATCTTACATAACATATTTACTGTTGATGTTGAAACTTTGTTGAGTGGAGTGCATGTATATTTTCTTACGTTAGTAGTAAGTATGAAATGACTTCTTCAATGGTATTCTGAAAGTCCTGAAAGTTTCTCTAAAAGCGTTTAACAAAATAAACCTAGAATTATTTAGAACAAGAATTGTAGGTTAAACTCAAATTACTTTGTAGGAATAATAAGATAAATAAAAGAATTACAAACTCCTTTATTAAATTCACGCCAAATTTTAATTAATTCTACTTTATTTTATTAACTAGGATCAGAAAATAAATAAAACGTAAAAACTTTTGTTTAATTAAATATGTTACAGAGAAAAGAAATCATAATTTTTCACTTAAGAGTTTTTAACTAACATTATGTAGAAAAACCTTTTTGCGAGCATTTTTGAAGCCAATTATTTATTTCCAAGGAAATAGAATATTATAACCACTATTCTTGTCTCGTATATGATAATTACTTGTAGTTCAAAATATATTTGATTATACAAGGTAGATGTGTCTTGAGCTCTCTTAAAGTATCAGTTCCCCAAATTTAGCGTTATGAAACTATCAAATTTTCTGCTGAGACACCGAGAGCATTTGATTATGACTTTTTATCTGATATTTAACTGTGAACTGTTATCATGAGGATCTATTTTTTTATTTCCAAGCGCATGCAAGTTAACTATGTAAAATATGGAGAAAATTCATTGTGTATCTGTTGCTACACCAACATTGGTTAATGGTCTTTCAAATAGGTAACTGGTGACACAAAAATTTAAAATAAAATTCTGTTAATATTACAGATAATCATATTAATTACTGTTCATATTCTTAGATATTTTGCGTGTAATGAGAAAACTAGAGATTTCACCAAACTTCCAGCGAATTCTGTGAGAGGCAAATCAATTTAATCTAATCAAGATGTTACAATATATACTAACCCACCAAAAGTTACCACTATAAAAGAAAGTGATGAAACTTTAATAGTTACTAACAACAAAAATCCTATTGACAGAAAGGTAACTGAACTTCACACATATAAATATGTGGGTGTTTGAATAATATTATCATATCATTTGACTAATCAAATCAGACTCGTGGTAATATTTATAACAACAGGTTCGTACAGAATAATTTCAAAGTAAATACGAATTTAATTGAATGATTTACACTCAATATAAGAAAAAAAACAGAATACACACTTGATGCGAAGTAATGATTTGTTATACTGTACAGCTTTATTGCCTGGGGATGTATCGCCATTCAAGTATTCACTTGTATTACAAAACAAGTCTGTATTCTGATGAATCTGTTTCTTCCTACTTAACAAGAAATATCTGTTTCATTTACAAGGAATACATTTCACCACATTTCTGGACATTCTCATGTGACAAACAAATGATTCTACATTCACAAAATACGACATCACTAATTTCTTCCCAAAGCTCGAAATCACAGAACATATTGATGACATTTTTTTTTTCTGGAAACCCTATATTAATGAAAGATAGCGGAAAATGTATCACATTTTTCCCTCCACCTCTGTTTCAGGCTCGTCCTCAAGCTCGTAATTAATTTTATTCCTGCAACATGGCTAAGAAGTTTATGTTCTTTACCACATAAATAACATTGTCTTTAAACAAAGAACTACATATAAATGCAAAACAATTTCAGTTTAAATAGAATTACATATAATACGTTATGAAATAAAATATTTCTAAACATGTCAAAATTAAAATGATTCACCACATGTGAAAAATTAGGACTGAAAATAGAAAATTATTTTTCATCATTTATAAATATCATAACAAAAGGGATAATAAAATAAGTAAAGAATAGTTCTATAATTATAATTAAGAAACTTAAAGTAACAAGGAAACATTACTTCATGAAGAAATTAAGGAGAAACCCCTGAAAAAGTATAAAAATTTATTACAACATTCAAAAAATTTATAATGAAAATGTGATAAATATACATTTTATACGTATGTTGAAAGTAAATACATACACATACCTTTTAATGATAACAATTATTTAACAGAAACTAACTCTCATTTTTGGAAGGAGTTCTCTAACGTATTTTGCAATTAGCAATATAAATAAAAGGAACTAAAACTTATAATCTTTAAACAATAATCATCTGTCCTCCTTAGAAAAAGGTAGTTTAATAGATTGGATGAAAATAGGACGTAAATACATGATCTTTTAGCAGTGAATGAAGAACATTATGATGATATAAATATTTTAAAACCTTTTTCAGCTTTGAAAGGAAGATATAATATAGAAACTATAAGAAAACTACTAATAATTTTAAAGTAAATACAAGTGTGCATAAAATGCAGAAAAGACACCACATAAAACAAATATATCAAAGATTAAAAATCCTGTTTTTAAGAAAGTGGTCTATTTGTAGTAAAGCACGAAAGTTTCTGTACTTCTCCAACGATGTGGAACAAAACCTGTTCGCTACAGTTGTAGGCCGCAAATATACTGCTGTTTTAATGGTGAGATAAAGAAATATTTAAGATAAACAGTGATTATACAATTATTCAATATAAAAAGCAAAGCTATAATAACTAAAAATAAAGATAAATCAAAATTTTTTTTATGTATGTTAAAATGGTATGCAATAAACAATAAATATATTAAAATATGTACAAAGTGTATTAAAAAACAAGATTGAAACTAATATACATAAATAAACCTACATATAATGTATAGATTTGTGTAGAGTAATGAAAGAGACTGCAGACAAAGTAATACGAGCGAAAAGAGTTTTATTGAAAAATAATTACAAAGCAATAAAGCTAAGTATTTTGACACATGACAGAACTTTTGCTGAAGGGAGGGCAATGGATCTCTTAACGTTCTATAAAAATTATAACTGTGTCTCTGCTAAGATATCTATAAATAAACTCTCATAATCCAATTCAGACAAATAAAATATGAACTTATGTACACATAATATAATTACTATTATTCTCAAGGATCATGTACTTTCCAAATATATGGATTGTCTCTGTATGTATAATACGTATGTCAGGCAAGACATGGGAGTGAATACAACATTACCCACCAAAAGATAACAAAGCAAAATAAGATTAGGATTGTTTGTTTGGGTTTTGCTAAACTGTACAATGGAATATTGTGTTGAGTAAATTTAACACTGAATCACCAAGGTGAACTTAGGGTGCTTGTTTATTTCTAAACTGCTACCGAAGTTTGTTTAATAATAACTTATGTGACACCAAATCAGAACTGGCAAACTCATGCCACTTTTTCAAGACTTTAGATCCATGAATGTTTTTGTTGGGCTTAGATAATAAGTAATGATCTCACCAAAGCTTTAAACAATAAAAGTGCTGTACTTTTTCATTATCTTGACAACCTTCTAAAGAACACTTAACATTTCTACAGAAGCTTACAGTTGATTCTAGCTTGACTGATTCTTATTTCAACTTTAGATCCATTTGTTGAGGAGTGTTCAGGCTGAACTCTAACATGGAGTCACTTATACCATATGTTATAATGTGCCGGATGGTTTAGACTAACTGTGGAACCCCATTATTGTCATTGGACAGTTTAGTTTTTTTGTACATCAAGACTTCAACACATCTTCTACCATAGGCTCTACTGGTGTAATGGTGAGGCTGAGCTAATACATGCAGTGCTGGGTAAAAGTGTTACACAAAAGAAAGATTTGTAATTCATTCCATTTTATTGGGCTGATTTTTTCATTCCACTACCGAATATAAATTTCAACACTACTATAATGTATCACGGATTCCTTTTGACAACTGAATTAGCTAGGATGAGAATACCAACTAATCATTTGCTTTACCCTGTATGTGTAACAAGGGCATGTCATAAGAGCTACACTTGAATAAATATACTAGTAAAATTTAGTGTATCATATAACTGTCATAGTACTTCAGGCAATGTCTTAACAATATAGAAAAAATATCGCAAGGAGCTTTCACATGATACGGGTGTATCTAGAAGAAATCAAGTTAACATCACTCTACAAATAAAGGTTAATTTAAAAATGTGTTTAACACTATATTTTAATTTGTTCTTACGTTACGACCCAAAAAGCGTAGAAAGTTGACAGAAGATCAAAGGGTTCGCACAAGAGCATTACGTAATGATGATTGGATTATTCAACAACTTGCTGCAGACTTGAAATCATTCCAAAACACCAAGATTATGAGACCAAGACATGTAGCCCGTAATGGTGTGTAAAGGAGTTCGAATCGTAATCTCAGGGTCGCGGGTTCCAATACCCGTCACACCAAATATGCTTGCCCTTTCAACCGTGATATTCGTTGGTAAAAGAGTACCCCAAGAGTGGGAGGTGGGTGGTGATGACCAGCTGCTTTCCCTCTAGTCTTACACTGCTAAATTAGGGACGGCTAGCGCAGATAGCCATCGTGTAGCTTTGCGCGAAATTCCAAAACATATCCTCTAGTCTTGCTCTGGCGATTTAGGGACGGCTAGCTCAGGTAGACATCCTGTAACTTTGTGTGAAATTCAAAAACAAACTAAGATGTATAAACGTTAAAATAGGAAAGAAAGTGAAATAACATCTAAAAATAATCACAATAACATTGAGTGTCATTGTTTACACAGCTCTTAAAACAGAAAAAAGATTGCCTTTCATTTCAAGCATTAGATGAAAATAAATCTTGACGTATTTAAGCTTTGCATGGGATTACGATTATGATGTATAACAAATAATTTTAAACTAAAATATAACTGGTAGTTTTGTAATAATTTTGAAACTTATTCGATAGTAGGTCTGACATACCTAAAGGCTTAGGCGCGTGACTCATAATTTATGAATCGATAGATTGAAGATTGGCTTTTCAATGAGGCGGAGCAGTAAGAATGAGAAGGATTGTAAATTTTCCTTTTCGTTTGTAAGAGAATTACTCAAGTGATGGCAGTGTGTGCTGATGGCTTTTTACCCTACACAGGGTCGGCAATTAAAAATTACACACACCAAAAGACAGCTTTTGTAGATTTACCACAAACAAATAAAATCTCTACCTCGAAAAGCTTAAACTGGACTAGTGGGTGATATGGTAGGCAGAGCTTCATTAGGTAATAGACATGTATCAAAACAGAAAATACGTAGCAAATATAAAGATGTGTCCCCAGTTAAAAGATGTGATGTTATTCTTTGCATAATAGAATAAATGATGGAGTGTTCGTTTAATGGATAAAATGAATGATAATTTCTTGCTTAGAAATAAAATAAACAAGAAACACTAGCTCGTTTTAGATCTAGAATTAATGATGAAGTTTTTGGTTAAATATGTATATATATACAAAATATTAAGGGCTACAGGACGCCAATAGAATCACCAAAAAAAGATGGAACAAGGTAAATGCAACAAAAAAAATATACTGATTAAGACTCATCGGCAAGCTTATGGACTTACAACAGTTAGAATATGAAGTTTTAACGACTAAGGAATGTATAGTAACATTCTGACACATTGTACCTAATACTCAACGTTTAGTATGAATACAAATGTATATAAAAGTCAAGCAGACAGAGAGTTGTGATGTAATCGTGTCTTTAAGCGACTTAAGCATTATCTTCCATAGCGTTTAGTATACAACCCAATTTTTTTTTATTATACGCCTTCCAACTTTACGCTGAGATGCTGTGTAGAAGTTTTGTTGAAATCAACTTAACTTGAACATTTTAGTAAAGAAAACTTATTTCACTGCCCTCTTATAGTTGCGTAAAAATTCTGCCTGCGATTAAACATCTTATTTAAAAAAAAATAGAAATTTTATCGTCCTTCATTTAGGGCGTAGTAACAGAAGAGATAATGTAGAAAAACAGTATTTAACTTTATCCTTTATATACTTTTGATTCTTCAACGGATACTCTCAACTAGCAAGTATAAATACTTACAAGAAGCTTGCAGTGATCGAATAACACCTGTTATAGCAGGTAATAGTTTTTATTACTATCTAAGTCTAATTATAATTATTTATAGGATAATAATTATATATTTTTTTATTTTTCTCGTAACTCTGGGTATATGTTTTGGTTTGTTTTGAATTTCGCACAAAACTACAAGAGGGTTATCTGCGCTAGTCGTTCTTAATTTAGCAGTGTACGACACGAGTGAAGGCAATTAGTCATCACCATCGATCGCCAATTCTTGGGCTACTCTTTTACTAACGAATAGTGGGATTGACCGTCGCTTAATAACGCCTCAACGGCAGAAACGGGCGAGAATGTTTTGTGTGATTGGATTTGAACCCGCAACCCTCGGATTACGAGTCGAGTCGATATCCACCTGGCCATGCCTAGCCCTCGGTATGTCTACCTACTTTTACCGCTTGAAACCTTTTGTGTAGGATTGCGCTTAATTACAACAGACACTACTTTGTTATTTACCTATTGGACTGCAAATTTCATTTAATTTTCTTACGTAAGTAGATGTTAACTCGATAGAAATTTTTTATAGTTGAGACAATAAGTAAATTTTTTACGATTTTTGAAATTTTTTCAGCACGTGGATTTATTAACGTCATGAGAAATGGAATTTAAATTGCAATTTTTTTAAGTCGTCCAGGTGGCTGTTGAGGATTGAATATTTATTTCCGGAACGTTTTTGCTTTCGAATGAAAGAACAAAACATATATTTAGTGAATTTTATTCTCAGCGAAGTCTCATATGAATCTATATGCTCTCATTTATTTTTCATTCACAAATTAAGAAGTCGATTTTATATAGTAGTCTGCAGTTGAGACCAACACTTTATTATTAATTACTAATTTTTAGACGGTTATGCACAACAATGAATTACAACAGTTATGAGAAGGGTTCGTGGTAAAGTTTAATTCTATATTTGTTTTCATTTCTTGCGGTTCATATATCACGTAGTCCCTACAGTGGCACATTTGTATGCCTGCGGACTTACACAACCACAAACCGGATTTCGTACCCATGGTGGGCAGAGCTAGGTAGTCCTTCTTGTAGGAAAGTGCTTAATAACAAACAAAATCAAGGTTATATATGATGAAAGGTCATGCAACGGTAAGGAGTAAATTCATAAATGAAGTAGAATGTGATTAAAAGTTTATTAATCTAGGATTGAAAGGAAAAAAAATATTTTAAACTGTGCTTACAAAATTATTTAATGTTCAACTTTCAAATTCTATTTCTTTATTTATAAAATAAGATTTACCCTTTTTTTTACCAATCTGAAGTTTTTGTAAATTTTTAGTTCATATTATCTATTTATCTATATCTCACACTCACGTTCGAATTATTTTAATTTTATTTGTTAACGTTCCCAGGTTACTTGTTAAAATAATATTTTATTTTACGTTTTGTTTTGTTAGTTATTATTTTATTCAATCCTGGTACAAAGGAGGATAAAATTATGAAAATTTTCTTTTCAATATTGTATGATATTCATCTCGGACATAAATAAATATATATATATATATTTCAGTGATATGAAAACAGTGATATTTATGTCTAATTGAAGTTTGATGAATAAACAAAATCATGAGGAAAAACTGCGTTAAAAACAGTTAATCCCAACATTTGATTAATTATATTATAAAAGTAAAATACTGAAGCCATAAATCAAAACACATAAACTTCAAGCTATAACGTAGAATAATAAAATGTATTCTACATTTTGGAGGTGACAGCGGAAATAGAACCTAAATTTTTATGGGGATACACCGTCTATCAGTCTTAACCTCCAAATCACGAGTCTCACATCAGAAAATTACAAATTAGGAAAGCAAGATGGGGTCCTCAAGTCCACAACGTCCCAAATCTATATCACCCTTCACTGAGTGCAGACATTTGTAGGAAGGTAACTACTCTTCCAAGCTAGAATGAGAAAAAGATAAACATAAAAAGATGAATAAATAAATAATAATAAAAAGTACCTGTATCTACAGTTTACTCACAGTTATTTGTCCAATAAAACATTTACATTGAAACAAGAGAATTCATCATTTTATCCACTCAACCACTCATGGCTGTGCTATTTATATTAAGTGAACACTTTGCATTTGATCTTACAGTGACGTTAGAAAACAAACAAAGGTTTAAAATAATATTCAACAATGCCTCATATTAAAACTACTGTATTCTATATTAAAAAAAAAACATAAAACATATTTTATTATTGCTATGCACTGGAAACTCGTCAGTCATACAAGTAATATTTGCGATAATAATCAGCGCACATTTCATACACATAATATGTGTATATTAAACAAAGAAAATGTTTCAGCGTTAAGGTAATCTAACTATAAAACAATGGTGATTAAACCTGGTTTCACTGAATTTTTACATAAAAGTCAAATATGTATGAAGATTGCAAGTAACAATAAATAATTTTAAGTCCTTATGGTAAGGTTGTGAAGATTACATATCAAATTTCGTATTGTTATTGTCGTATACGATCGTCTAAGTCTATTTATCAATTGACAAGTTAATTGTCATTAACAAGAGGCTAATTATTAACTAGCATTTATTCCATGTCTTGACTTATTAAGTAGTACTATCTTAGCGAACCTACATTGGCTATGAACCGGAACCGATTCATTCATTTTAAGGAACATAAAAACGCAGATCACTTCAATCAGGAAGAACCAGTATTTCGAATTTCAGCCATTACTGACACAGGAGATAGTTCTGCGTTGGACATCTCCGTAAATGACAGCAGTTAACAGAATCAAAGTAGGATTAAGACTAGTGTGTCGTTAGTATTTAATTAAAAATGACAATTATAAGTGTTAAATATTTTTTGCTGATATTACCAATATATTGTTATATTGTCCTCTTATGACAAGTTATTTCTATCTTCAAGAGCTCCAAAATGTTGAGGATTGGCTTCATTTATTTCAAATTCGAGTAATAGATGTCACTACTATAGAAATATGCTATACCATAGCTTATATTCTTAACGTCAGATGTATATCCATATTTTATACCCTCAAACAACAATCCTTTCAATTTCTCCAATCAAACAACAAGTCGCAACATTTGCATAAGATCCGGATGGAAGCAAGCGAAAACATCAATTTATACATGTAGCTTTTATTATTTGAAGGACTGTTCACTTGATGTAAAGAGAACACTTAATATTTCAGTTGAGACAATCAACTGCAATGTGAGTTAGAAGAAACGAGATTGGTTAGAGAATTTTGCGTAAGTAACTTTTAGCGTGTAATAAAGACGATCTAATATACTTGACATAGACTTATACTGAGCTAGTTTATTTCTCTTTGATAAACTAATGGTCTCTTTTCCACGAGGTATTCTTGAGAATTTAAATGGTATGCGATAGAAAAAATCTTTATATATGTAAAAACGGCTCCTCTGAGTTGAGAAAATATTTTACGTAGAGGAGTGAACAACGTTTCGACCTTCGTCGGTCTTTGTCAGGTTCACAAAGAAAGAAAGAGATAACTGACCGGAAATTCACCTCATGTTTGATAGGGGTTGTTTATCTGAGTGTCGGAATGTAAAGGGCGGTGTTAGATGTTTGAATGTATAATTTTATATTATTTATTTTATTATTTTTAATATAGGTTTAAAGGTGTTTCTTTAACCGTTTTTACACATATATTTCTCTACAAATGGGGCTTCTCGACATCACTGAGAAAAAAACTTTGGTGTAGTCACAATGAAGCTGATAAGCATTCCATAAAATTAAGCAGTTTTGGAAACAAAGAAATAGGTAATTAACGAATCCTCTTGGTGTAACCCCCTAGAAAAACCAGTATTATCTATTTGCTTCAGGGTTTACCACAATATTACATGTCAGAAAATATTAAAACATGAAAATTTGAATTACATTATTTGATGTTTTATTTATTCTTATTTGCTTATGATTTTTTCATTTCTTGAATGTGTACATTCTGAAAAGGAACGATTAATGTCGATCAGTACAAGTTTGAAAAGTTACAGATTGAGTTTTCATTTTTAATATGTCCTTATATTCATATGTTTTTTCTGCTAGTTTCCTTTCTGAATGAATAAACCGAGCACTATGGAAAAAATAACTTCTTCTCATCCTTATAACTCACGAGGGGCTCGTTTGTCATAATAATTATTCAGTGTCTTGTTATCTTTATTAAAGAGTAAATTATATGCACCAAATAATATTTATGTGAGAGTCAAATTAATAATTTTTCGTTGGTTAGTTACATATTTGCCGGTTTAATAAAAATATTATCATAAGTTTCGATTGCTAACAAATCTGTCACTAATACTTTATTTTTCTATAACATTTTAGATTGTGCAGAAAAAAATAAACGTCATCTTGAGAAGGCACAGATAAAAGAGAACATCAAAAAGAAAGTAGCAAGTCGAAACAGCTCACTTGAGATGTCAAATACATTTGTGTCTTCGTTTCAGAAAATACAGTTTCCTGGCATTGGAATTATCTTAGTCTTACTCCATTGTATCACACATAGTAGCCAATGGGCATTGGTTAAAATCGTTTCAGGTATCTCCAAACAGGCATTATTGTTCCACCGTGGAATAGGCATGGCTATTATATGTGTATCAGTTATTTTACATAGCGATCATTCTTTTCTTCCGAAGAACCTGGGTCAGTATCTGCTAATTTTTACCAGATCAATTATCGCAACTCTAGCTATCTTGTTTCTGTACAAATCTTTAGATTTCTTGCCATTAGTCGACACTACAGTTCTCGCAAAGACTGACATGATTTTCACCGCAATTCTAGGTTTTTTGATATTGCGAGAAAAAGTACATTTTTTTGATGTCATAGCCATCACGTTATCCATTGTTGGGATCATCCTGATTACTCGTCCTTCATTTATATTTGAGGAATGGGACAACAACTTGGATGCACAATCTCGAATTCTGGGGTTATCACTAGCTGTCGGGTATGGTTTTCTGGAATCATTGTCGACTATAATAGTGCGTCGGATTGTATCTTTACACTATGCTGTAGTGATCTTCCATTACTCGGTTATACAGATCGTAATATTATACAGTTACCTATATATGGTTAACGAAACTATATTTCCAAAATGTGGAACTGTGCCTTGGATTATAGTAATGATTGAAATACTTGGTTTCGCATCCCATTATTTTTATACTAACGCCCTGTTTTTAGAAGAAGCTAGCTTTGTGGCCTTAGTGAGTTCTATGGAAATTGTTTTTTCCTGCATTTTTCAAATCACTATAACTGGTGAAGATGTAACTTTGATGAGTGTGGTAGGTGCATTATTCGTTACGTCAGCAATAATAATAAAATCATGTCTTCAATGGTGTTGTGAAAGTCCTGAAAGTTTTTTGAAAGCCTGGAACAAAATATGCTTAGTATGCCTTAAAAGTAGAATTGTACCTTCGACTGAACTCTCTCTACGGGAATTATAATATCAAAATGGACATTAAAACTTGCTTTGCTCTAGGACACATATATTTAATGAATTTAATTAATTTGAACTAAAAAATCTAATTATATTTTCTGTCATTTAAGTGTTTTTATCAATATTATATATATATTTAGATTATTTATAGAAGCTCAATAATTATTTTAAAACAAATGAATGTTTCTTATTTAAACGCTGTTTGAGTAAATATATTATTTCTCATTAATTTTCTCACTAATATGACCAGTAATATTGAAACTCAACTTTAATGGTATTAGGAAGTTTCATAAAATGATCCTAGTCGAGAAAATGATCAGTACTCGTAGCTCCAAATGCATTTAACTACACAGAATAACTCTTAAAAACATGAACCATAGTTATCTTCTAAATGTTTTAAACAACATAAAGCCATAGAATAGCCTATCTTTCTTCTAACCACTCGAAGTTTGGTTTGGTTTGGTCTTTTGAATTTCGCGCAAAGCTTCTCGAGGGCTATCTGGGCTAGCCATTTCTAATTTAGCAGTGTAAGACTAGAGGGAAGTCAGCTAGTCATCATCACCCACCGCTAACTCTTGGGCTACTCTTTTACCAACGAATAGTGTGATTGACTGTCACTTTATAACGCCCCCACGACTGAAAGGTCGAGCATCCTTGACGCGACGGGAATGCGAACCCGCGACCCTCAGATTACGTGTCGCTCTCCTTAACACCCTTGGTTATGCCGGACCCCACTCCAAGTACCAAAATGAAATGTTCAGTGCTATAAATCCTCAGATGCCAGTCCTCCAACGTTGAGTGATTGGATATCATCCACGACATTTTAATATACATGTTTCCAAAAAGTAGGGTTGTTGTTTGTATTATATTAGTGTTTGTATTACTCAGTTCCAACCTCAGTAATTTTAATTTCATCATATTTTACGTTGAAAGAGCTAACTGTGTGGCTTTAGGGTGTTCCGTGGAAATTGTTTATTCTTTCGCATATCATGATAACTGGTGAAGCTCTTTTCAGTGTGATTGGTACATTGTTCATTACGACTGCAGTAAAAATGAAAGCATAGCTCCAATGATATTCTAAAAGTCTTAAAGGTTTTCAAAACTTGGAACAAACTAGTCATAAAATACTATAGAAGCAGAACAGCAGCTTCGTATGAACATTCTTACATGTAATAAAGAAGGAAATATTTCAATGTTTGTTTGTTTTCTGAAGTAATTTTTTATGTCTAAAGAGATAAAATGGAAAATTTAAAAAATAACTAAAATATCATGAAAAATACATGATATTCTTACATTTAGTTTTATTGTTCTTCGACACTAATACAGAATGTTATAAAATTTGGTTAACCAATCTGTGAAACTTTCTGATAATATTGTACTCAAATATTCTCTCTTATAGAAAAGCAATTAACATTTATTTTTATATTTAGTACATAAATAATACAAAAACTAATACATTTAAGCTAATTTTTGTAAACGTACTACGAGTCATCAAACATAAGAAGATGTGAGAGACAAATACTAAGATAAGCTGTTAAAACTATGTATGTGTAAAGTACATGTAAGAGTCGAAAACAATGTTTATATACATTTATCTAACATCTGTATTATTTCAAATGCATGTGATATACGTAATATTTGAGTAGAAATATATAAAGTTTACGGTATCTTCAAAACCTGTCATCAAAGAAGATTTCATAAACTGTTTGTTTAAAACAGACAACATGCTGCAGTGAAAACAGTTTGCCTTCATAACGAGACTGTAACCATGATAGCACCTGTTACACTTGCATTGGCCCTAACTAACTTATTCTCAATTTCTATACTGTAATAATATGGACAGACATAATCAAGAGTAATCTTTTGATTTGTATTTCATGCAGCGTTATTATTTTACTAACTAATCACATCCAGAAACAAATTGATGGTGTTTTTAATATTTATTTTCTCTGTAGTAAACGTAACAAATTTATATTATGTTTCGAGTTTATCTATATTAGTAAGAGTGTGTCGTGTTTTTAATGTATGTTAAAAAAAACTGTATTCCGCATTTTAATTTAAACCGAAGACAAATTTATTGTCTGTATTCTATTTGTTAACCTTCACTTTATTTCTCGGAACTAAATTGAGAGGTATACTTCTACAGTTAAAGTACAATCCCTCGTAGACTGTAAATGAGTGAACAACGAGTAGAGCACACCCAGAAGTGATATTTTAACACTGTGAGAAATATTAATTATACGGTCTAATTAACTTATTTCATTATTTTTGTTTATTCTATTACATCTTTCTTTTTATGGACTTATTGATTATCCATACAAATTTCCAACTATATTTTTAAGCACTTGTTTTTGAGAAACACTAATTTGAAAAAATCATAAACTGACAAAAATCGTGATGCATTCGAGTTTTCATATGCTTGCAATTACTGACAGAACGAAAATATTCAAAGTTAAATATAACTAGTAGTTTTGTAATGATTTTTCATCTCATTCGATGCTGCCCCCAGTGGCTAAGCGGTGGATTTACAACGCTTAAATCCGGGTTTCGATACCGTGGGGTCAGAGCACAGATAGCATATTGTGCTAAATTCAATACAACAAGAACATTAAATGCTGGTACACACCTGTTGTAATGACTATGGCTCTCGACCTACATTCTATGGTTTGTATTTGAATTTGGCGCGAAGTTACACGAGGTTTATCTGTGCAGGCCGTCCCTAATTTAGCAGTGTAAGACTACAGGGAAGGCAGATAGTCATCACCCGCTACCGCTATCTCTTGGGCTTCTCTTTTACCAACGAATACTGGGAATGACTGTCACAATATAACGCCACTACAGCTGAGAGGGCGAGCATGTTTGGTGCGACGAGGATTCGAACCCGCAATCCTTTGATTACTGGTCGTGTACCTTAACCACCTGTCCATTCCGCGCCCTGATGCGGTGAAGCAGTAAGAATGTGAAGGATTGTAAATATCCCTTTTTATTGGTAAGAGAAATAATCAAGAGATAGCAGTCTGTACTGCTAGATGTGTACACTTTCGAGTACGTACTTTTGAAATTAGAGAAACCAAAAGACAGCTTTCCTTGCTTTACTCATAAATAATTTAAAATATATGATGCCATTCTTCATACAATATAAGTGATGAATGTTCAATTAATGAATAAAATTAGTGATAAATTATCGGTTAGAAATAAAATAATCGAGAGACACTAGCTCAATTAAAATCTGGAATGAATGTTGGAGTTTTCGTAAAATTTAGATGTACACAAAATAAGAGTGAAAAAGAAGTCATTAGTAACAAACAACAAACGAAGAAAATGCAATAAAACAAATAGACTGATGGTGATATAGTTGCAAGTTTATGGGCAGTAATATTTAGACACGTTGTACATTATACTCATGATCTATCATAAATACAAATGCACTTTAGAATCAAACACATATACTGTATCATATTGATTGATTTAAGATTTTTCTCCTCTTACAGCATTCGTTATAAGATGGGTAAAATGCATAAACTATCTAAAAAATCTGAAGAGTAATTACACTGATTAATAATAATATATTATCCATATTAGCAACCTTAATAACCAGTTTAATCGTGGACACACTAGAATTTTGTATATATTTTAAACAGTTTAATACCATGTACTCTGAAAAAGAAATAGATCCCAGCGGTATCGATTAAATGGATAAATATCGAAGAGGAAATTAATAATCAAACACTCCTTGGTGTCTCACAGGTAAGTCTGGAGTTTATAATGCTGACAATTTGGGTTTCATACTTCGAGTGGACATAAGATTAGGTAAGATTGAAAGGTCATTATGTTGCTGTATACTCAAGAAAAGTTTCCAAAGATAACTACGGTCTTTTTTTAAAGATATATTTAGTATCATTAAAAATATTTTGAACAACAACTACTGATCATTTACTCGACCAGGATCTTTTGATGAACTTTCCTAATATCATTTAAATCTGATTGAACAGTAATGGACATCACAGTACACACACTAATGAGGAAAAATGTTTTATCAGACTCGAAAGGATTTTCTTAATGGAGGAGAAAATACTAAAACTATAGTTAGAAACTTTAGTAGAAGTGTATTAAAATAATTAGCAAATATGTGTTAAAATAGCTAGCTTCTAGGAATGCTCACAAAAAGTTATTGTTATGCAATGTCAGTGAAAAAAACTAACTAATTATAGAAAATTTGATTTCTTTGGTATATAATTTATTTAAGTAAATTAAAAATTTTAGCATCGTTTTTTAGATAACTTAGGATACGACATAAAGTAGAATTTATAAAATGTAAATGTCGTATAATAAAATAGTTATTAATGCCTATAGTATTTCCATCATTCTTGAAGAGAATGTAAAATCGAAACTACTATTTTACTTCCAAAGCATCTTAAGCCTATTTTGTTACAAGGACTTTCACAATACCATTGAAGGCATGCTTTCGTTGTTACCTCTGACCTAATGAACAATGTACTTAACACACTCAACAAAGTCACATCTACGCCAGTTATCGTAACTTGAAAGATGGAAGAAAAAACAATTTTTAGACAACTTGATTTTAAACATATTTGATTATAAAAGAGGAGGAGAAATTTGGAATATCTCGACCATGGATATCGTGATAGATATCATCCGCAGTATCAAAAAAGCGAAAATTACTGTGAAATTCAGTTTTGTTTTCACAAGGACTGCAAAATCGCAATATAGCAGGAACTCTAAAGAAACGTGCATAAACAAAAGATAGAGGGTTCTGATCATTGCTGTTGTGCAAAGTATGAGATACTGGCTTATATTCTTCGGAAATAAAAATGGCCGCTATGAAAAATAACTGGTACACAGAACAAAACCATGTAAATTCTATGGTAAATCAATACAGCAAGTTTGGATAAATCTGGATTTAGTTTAACCATCACACATAGATTGCTGTTAGAGCTAAAACTGAGTAATTACAGCATAATTCCGATACCAGAAAATATTATTTTTGTCATTTCAAACAAATAGTTTTCACTTGGTACTTTGCGTAGTCCTGTTTTCGATATTCTTTTCCATCAGAACTTATCGACGTATATGTCAGATCGCAACAGAGAATATGACAGTAATACCACGCATTTTCCATCTTCAAGCACTTTGTGTTTAACGCTATCTTCCTGCAGGTGACTCATTTTATCTCTCAGAGGGACCACTTTTCGTTTTCTTCATACTCTCCTGTACGTGCCTTTTGGTTGGTTAGCAGTACACGTGTGCGTGGTGTGGGGGATCCTTTTCCCCTCATTTAAATGACATCATCTTCGCGCCAAATAGTGATAATGAGGGGCAGGTAGTGTGCATTAATGTTGTCGTTCTTGATTAACGGATATTTGACGTCTTCCTTATCCATCTTGCAGGAAGTCCGTTAGTGTTGTCCGTTGTCCCCTTTGCTTTATGCATTGGTGATCGAGTGCCTGCTCTCTTATCTGTATCACTCGGTCTTGGAGTGTGGCCTCCAGTTGCCGGAAGGTATGAGCGTCAAGTATGTTTTTCATGCAGACGATGTGAATCTGTTCCTTGAGAACTCGACATCGTTAGGTTCTGCGATGGTTTTTGTCCACTGCTACTCTAAGACCATTGCTTCCCAGTACAACCATGCTTTGTGGGAGGGCAAATGAGCTTTGGCTACCGACTCCTCGTTTTAACTGGATTGAACTTCATCACCAGTCACTTGCTTTGGTGTTCATTTTATCGCGTGCGCAAGAGGTTGCCTGAGGGGAGGTGGTGAAGCGTGTTGGTTCGGCAGTGCACGATGACCGTTACTGCTCTGCTATCTTTGTTGGCAGAGCATAGGTGATAAGAAAGTAGATACTTCTCTTGGTCTTGTACTTGAGCTATTGAGCGCCATGTCTTCGCCTTCCCGTGGGGTAGCAAGCCTGAGGTAAGAATGGGTGTACTTGCTGATACACTGGACATGAAAGATTTTACCGTGTCCGCAATTAGTCTGATCTTGTGTTCACAAAGCTACACAAAGAGTTATCTGTAGTCTGCCAACCACGGGTATAGAAAGACTGTTTCTAGTGGAAAAAAATCTGCAAACGTAACCCTGTGCCTTAAGTCGCGTTATTGAGTTATATTTTTTACTATTTGTTACATCACTTGCAAGACGTTAAACGATAAGATGTATCGTTGTATTTCATATGTGGTGTTACATGCTTCCATTTTCTCTTTAAATAATGAGTCAAAAACAACGTCTGAATTTAAGTAAAATGGACTTTTATGTCAAGTTTCTTTCATGCTTCCAATTTCTGTTTTCTTTTTATCTTTCTAGCATTTTTCTGAAATTCATATAAACAATAATTTTGTTTCCACTTAACACTTCCATTCAGACTAAATTATGAAAATGATTGAAAATCATTTTGAACATTTCTATTTTACAGAATAATATTTTCGATAACATTTTACCTTTAGGTTAATAAATATTAAAGAAAATAGCACTAAGTTGAGGTTGAAATTTTAACAATGGCTAATATGTATATAGGTCATTGAGAATTGGAAAGATATTAGAAGATTACAAATTGGCAAATATTTGACGAAAGTGATAAACACTGTCTAGACAACTATAGCACAGATAGTATTACACCAGAATGTGGAAAGGTTTCGGAGAATGTGATTAATGATAGTGAGTCACTTAAAGCAGTTTGATATAGTGTCATAAAGTCAGCACGTTTTAACTGAAGGAAACTCTTCTTTAAGACTTATTCTAACATTCTTTGACAATGAAACTGTATCTTTCCTTAACTTGACTGATAGAAAGGGTTTAGTGAAGTGTTTTATAGAAACAATGTTAAAAATAAATCTGCAGGTATGGTGAAAGATTATGGAATTTGATAAAGAAAAATTGGTTTAAGAGTAAAATTGGAAAAAATAGAGTAAGGATAATAGTTACAAGTAATGTGCCTCAAAGTTTTGAGCTGCGTCCTTTAAGTTATACAAATGATGTTGACTGTGGAATATCAACGATACTGTGTTGTTTGTATATGACGTTAAAATTTGTATATGACGAATTTAAA
This sequence comes from Tachypleus tridentatus, assembly GCF_004210375.1. Taxonomy (NCBI): domain Eukaryota; kingdom Metazoa; phylum Arthropoda; class Merostomata; order Xiphosura; family Limulidae; genus Tachypleus; species Tachypleus tridentatus. Next base: position 32,944,816 of record NC_134828.1, on the reverse strand, counting down.
ATTATTTCAATATTTCTGTTTCTTTCACATTGATACATAATTATATATTTACGCAACTTATATTGTTAAATCTATATTGTGCAAGTCTCTTTAGTTCCCTATAATTGCAGAAGATTTTCGAGTGTAAGAACAACAACAAATATTTTACAAAATTACAAACGTTTAACAAAAAGTGTGACAAACGCTCAATAACCAGAAAACTATAAATATTTAACCAAAAACGTTTTTAGATTTCGAACACAAGAAATTTCAGTGAAATAACTTCGAATGTTAGCATTTCTCCGAGGAAAAATTTATCGGTAAAAATTTCAGATGTGAAGAATACAGCTAGTTAGCATTCGCGTCAAGGGAAATGTAGTTGTGTGTCAATGAATGTAATTTGCATCTGTTGAACTGTCGACAAACTTTTCAGTTTGGCAATGGGTAAATAGCGAATGTGAAAACGCGCCGCAAATATATAGATTTTCCCAAGTTGAAAGATATGTCATTCCTCACACAGTATAAGTGATGGCATTCTCCGTTAATGATGTAAGTTGTGATAGATTCTCGGTTAGAAATGAAATGAACGAGCTCGACTAACATCTTGAATGAACAATGTCGTTTTATTGAAACGAAGGAACCGAACGAGTTACAATTCGTGCTACATTAATTTACAAAACTTCGACCATGTGATGGTACACAGAAACAAACAGGACCAACCAAAACAAACATGTCAAACGGAGAGTGATATGGTGTAAGCAATGTGTCTTTTAGTGACCTGATCTTTTCACTGAGGAACTGTGTAATATGGCGCAAAATTAATTTTAAAATTAGAGTTAATTTCCATTTAGTTTTAAAAATTATAGTGATTAAAACAAATTACGCTGCTTTCTTATATTCTTGTCTTAAAGCTTAGAGTGTTATCGTCCTTAATTAAAAGTTTGATAACAAAATATAAGGTGGAAGAATTTATTTAACTTTATCTTAAATACATGCATTTTCTTTAACGGATAATATCAACTGGTAAGTATGAATACTTACAGAAAATATATGGTGTTCTGATATCTTATGTTCTTGTAGCTAGTAACAAATACCAATACCTAAATATAATTATTATTTAATTAATTTGTTATTATAAATAGAATAATAATTATTGATTTCTTGTGGGTTTTTTTTTAATCTAGAGAAATTTGGTTTCGATACTCGTGGTAGGCAGAACACAGATACCCCTTTGTGCAACTTTGTGCTTAATAACGAAAGCATCTATATTCATGGTGTTATCAAAATGTGATTAAAATTCAAAAACTCTATGGTTGATAAAAAATAAAGTATCTTACACTGTCCTTTAAAAAATACCTCCAATTCATATTTTAAATTACATTTACTTACTTTTAGAGGAAGATTTATTTATAATTTCATTCATTTCTAAGGCAACAAATTCTGTCTTTTTGAAATTCTTTTTTTAATGGTTTGTAATTTTTTCCTCGGATATACATTGAGAGGCACAGCCGTTTTCAGCTGGTAAAGTGTTATTTAAGGTTTTAATCCTTAATAGTGAAAATCAATAACTTTTAACTGTCCGCCAGATCAACTCACAAAAGCATCAGATCTACCTTGACATTATTGTAACATGCACTTATTGGCTACCAAACTGTCTTAAAAGTTCCGCTGGGCCCGACATTGAATAGCGTGTTAAGGCGTGTGACTCGTAATCTGAGGTTCGCGGATTCGCATCCCCGTCGCACCAAACATGTTCACCCTTTCAGCCGTGTGGCGTTATAATGCTACGGTAAATCCCACTATTCGTTGATAAAAGAGTAGCCAAAGAGTTGGCGGTGGGTGGTGATGATCAGATGCCTTTCCTCTTGTCTTACACTGCTAAATTAGGTACGGCTTTGTGAAGTAGCTTTGCGCGAAATTCAAAACAAACAAAAGTTCTGCTAACGTGAATGGTGAGAAACTCAGGTTTAAATAGGTTCTAAAATTGGTAGTGATTTGGTAGTCGTATGACACAAACGGAATGTATATTGAATGATCTGTTCTCTAACATATTTTTATTAATCAGAATGTTTAGCCGATGATTGAGTGAAAATGCCAAAACAGAAAGTATCCTTTTCAGATACCTTGAAAACATACATCAGATACTTCAAAACGTGAGCCAGTTGGATAAGAAAGTTGAATACATCATTTTCAAAACTGGGACAAAGGCTAAGCAATTTTGTTTTGGAAATTCGGTCACCCATCTAAACATAAGACTGTTTCATTTCATACACATTCTTATTATTTCATTTACTATACGTTACACAATGCATGACTTTTTTTAAAAAAATTTATGACCTCTGACGAACCAGTTAGCTACTTAAAACCTCAAGGTCTATCAAAATATCATCAACATATTGTGTGTTAGGAATATGAAACTAATGGTGATTCAATATGGTCAAGGCCAGCTACCATTGAGAAGTGAAATGTTTTGGTTGGAATAATCTCTAGACGAATATACATCGATGTTTACACATTACATTACATTGGAGATCACTACAGTGATGAAATGGATTAATGGATGAAAACTGCAAGTAGCAGTTTTGGTCATATTGTTGTTTAATTCATTTGTTATTAGAAAACAAGTAACGATTAAAGTCACGGACCTACAAGCATTTCAAACATAAAGAGATTGAAAATTTCCAATAAAAAATGTAATGTTCCTGTGATTAACAAGATAACTTAATTGCAGTGTGCTGGAAATTTTATAAGAAACTCTCGGTCAACATTTACACTTTATTTATTTATTATGTAACGTTTAACGTTTTTGTATATTTATTTCATCCACTCTGAGAGTACTAATAAATCAAAAACAATTTAAGAAACGTTTTGGATATTATCTGATGATATTATCCTCATATTAAAACGTTGTCGCCTTAGGACAAGTAATTTCTCACTTCAAAAATGCAAAAATGGGTCCGTTAATTTCAAATTGAAATAACATATTTTATTCTCAAACAACAATCGCTTTCGCTTCTACAATGAAATAACTAGTCGTAATATTTGCATTAGATCTGCACGAAACTAAGTGAAAACGTCACATAATTTTTGGATCTAAAATTTCTACAACCATAAGTATATACTCGGAAACGAAACTGTTGAAGTCAGTTCAGTATAATTTTTGAAAGTTACCACTCGAGACTTTATCTTAAATATATTCGTATATTTTCATATTTATACATCTGTCAATTTCCTTTGCGTAATGAATAAACTGAGTGCAATGGAAAGAAGTACCTTCTTTTCTTCATTAGTACTCTTAATTTAAAGATTGATACAAAGCTCTAAATGTTTTCCGTCTACCTTATAATTGTAACATACTGGACAATAAATCATGTATTTCTCGAGAAATCACATTGGTGCATATTAGAGATACGTACTCCGTTTCATAAATATGACTAAACTACAACAAGTTTTCTTGCATAACTTTTTATTTAAAGGTTACTATAATAAATATTACAAGAGAGTTAAAATTACCGAATATAATGAAGTGCATTGAATTTACAAGTGACAGAAGTCATGTTAACAAGCTGGTAATTTAGGGGCTAATGTGTGACAAGGATGAATCCATATCATTTACTTATTTTTGACCTCTTTATTGAACAGTAAATATTTATATCAATTAATATTGATTGTTAACATATATAGTTCATGTGGGAGTAAAATTACAAGCTTTGTGTTTATTGAAAAATAAATCTTTCCAAAATTTATGAATCATTATTATAATAATTGTTTTGTCCTAAATACTAACGGCTATATTTTCTTTTCTATCATACTCTAGATTGCCTGGACAAAGTGAATTGGAATATAAGGAAACACACACAAAAAGGAAAATATTAAAAACAGGATTATATAAAGAAACAAGTTGAGACAATTCATTTGAAATGTAAAAACTATTCGAATCTCCGTTTTAGAAAATCTTATTTCTGTACAAAACATTAGACTTTCTACCGTTACTCGACGTTACAGTCCTTACAAAGTCAAAATTAATTTTCACAACAATTCTTGGTTTTTTAATACTGCGAGAAAAAGTACATATGATTGATTTCTTAGCCATAAAGGATGGAACAGTAACTCGGGTGAGCAATCTCTAATTCGTGGATCTTTCTTAACTGTTGGTAATGGGTTTTGTATGTCGTTGAGTCATATAATAGTGCGTCGGATGACATGTTTGCACCACGCTGTAATTTTAATTTTAAGATTAATATTGCCTTTTATGCATTAGAAAGTTTCCAAATTTTACGTGAAATCTTTGCTTTTTATTATTATTTTCATTAACAACTCATTTCTACTTTCAGTAGATTTCACCACTTCTTTAAAAACCATAAAAAACACGCAAATATAAATTATGCTTTCTTCGTTGGCTAATGATAACAAATTATGATACGGAAACATAAATGTTTACACAAAATAGCTTAAATCTCACATCATCATATATATATTATTTTTATCATATAATGCTGGGTTTATACATGAAAGACGCGATGCGTGACTATAAAATTATACATACACGTGAGGCTAGAAATTACTTCTAGAAGAAGAATTTAACAATATATGTGCAATATGAACGAAAATGTCCAAGATATTTCTCACGTTATTTTTACATTTCACTGTTAAAGTGAATGAAATAAGTCTATGCAAAGAGATCAAATGGAGCGTGTTATTCTGTAAAACGTGTCCGTTCTAGCTCCTAACTGTATATACCCCTTAGAACTCTTGCAGTCACCAAATATTTTTGACAACAATTAAATTTTCTTTCTAAATTATCCCTATAAACAGCTTATTCCAAAATTCATTTTATACTTTAGGAGAGTGTATTTCAAGCATGTGGAAATATAAAATGGATTATATTAGCGATTTGAACACTTACTTTCAGCAACCGTTATTTTTTGTTAATGCTTTGTTCTTTGAAAGGGCTAATTGTGTGTTTATCTTGAAATTATTTTTCTTTCATCTCACATAACATAATAACTGTTGAAGTGGTAACTTTGTTGAGTGGAGTGTGTGCATTTTTTATACGTTACTATTAAGTATGAAATCACTTCTTCAATGGTATTCTGAAAGTCCGGAAAGTTTCGCTGAAAGCGTTTAACAAAATAGACCTAGGATTATTTATAAGAAGAATAGTAAGTTATACTCCAATTCCTTTATAGGAATAATAAAATAAATAAGAGTATTATAAAATCCTTTCTTAAATTAACGCCGAATTTTAATTAATTCTATTTTATCTTGTTAACTAGGATCAGAAAATAAATGAAACGTACAAAATTTAGTTTAATTAAATATGTTACAAAAAAAAGAAACCATAATTTTGTCAGTTAAGAGTTTTTAACTTACATTATATAAAAATAACTTTTTGCGGTTATTTTTAGAAGCCAAATATTTATTTCCAAAGAAATAGAATATTATTATCACACAAGATTCAGGTGCATCCAAGGCGAATTATTTAAACAACAAAGAATTCTTGAGTCGTATATGATAATTACTTGTAGTTCAAAATACATTTGATTATACAAGGTAGATGTGTCTTGAGCTCTTTAAAGTATCAGTTCCTTAATTATAGCGTTATGAAACTATCAAATTTACTGCTGAGACATCGAGAGCATTTCATTAGAACTTTTTTATCTGATATTTAACTGGGAAACTGTTATCATGAGAATTTATGTTTTTATATCCAAGCTCATGCTAATCAACTATGCAAAAAATGGAGGAAATTCATTGTGTGTCTGCGGCGACACCAACATTGGTTAATAGTCTTTATGATAGATAACTGGTGACACAAAATATACCTCTTTTTGTTGGTAAAAGAGTAGCCCAAGAGTTGGTGTTGGGTGGTGATGACTAGCTGCCTTCCCTCTAGTCTTACACTGCTAAATTAGGGACGGCTAGCACAGATAGCCCTCGAGTAGTTTTGTGCGAAATTATAAAAGCAAAAAACAAAAAACAAACGTTGTTTGTCCCTGGCTACATCAATATTGGTTAATAGTCTTTCTAATAAGTAACTGGTGACACAAAATATTTAAACAACATTTTGTTAATATTACAGTTAATCATATTAAATACTGTTCAGATTCTTAAATATTTTGCTTGTAATGAGAAAACTTGGGATTTGACCAAACTTCCAGCGAATGCTGTGAAAGGCAAATAAATTTAATCTAATCAAGGTGTTACAATATATACTAACCCACCAAAAGTTACCACTATAAAAGAAAGTGATGAAACTTTAATAGTTACTAACAACAAAAATCCTATTGACAGAAAGGTAACTGAACTTCACACATATAAATATGTGGGTGTTTGAATAATATTATCATATCATTTGACTAATCAAATCAGACTAGTGGTAATATTTATAAAAATAGGTTCGTACATAATAATTTCAAAGTAAATACGAATTTAATTGAATGAATTACACTTAATATAAAGAAAAATAAGCAGAATACACACTTGATGCTTGATGCGAAGTAATGATTTGTTATACTGTATAGCTTTATTCCCTGGTGATGTGTCGCCATTGAAGTATTCACTTGTATTACAAAACAAGTCTGTATTCTGATGAATCTGTTTCTTCCTACTTAACAAGAAATATCTGTTTCATTTACAAGGAATACATTTCACCACATTTCTGGACATTTTCATGTGACAAACAAATGATTCTACATTCACAAAATACGACATCACTAATTTCTTCCCAAAGCACGAAATCGCAGCAACATATTGATGATATATTTTTTTCTGGAAACCCTATATGAATGAAAGATAGCGGAAAATGTATCACATTTTTCCCTCCACCTCTCTTTCAGGCTTGTCCTCAAGCTCGTAATTAACTTTAATTCTGCAACATGGCTAAGAAGTTTATGTTCTTCACCACATAAAAAACATTGTTTTTGAACAAAGAACTACATAATAATGCAAAAACAATTTCAGGTTTAATAGTTACATATAATACGTTATGAAATAAAATATTTCTAAACATGTCAAAATTAAAATGATCACCTGATGTGTAAAATTAGGATTAAAAACAGAAAATTCTTTTCATTATCTATAAATATCATAATAAACGGGATAATGAAATAAGCAAAACATAGCTCTATAATTATAATTGAGAAACTAAAAGTAATCATGAAACATTACTTCATGAAGAAATTATAGAGAAACCCCTGAAAAAGTATATAAAATTTATTACAACATTCAAAAAAATTTATAATGAAAATGTGATAAATATATATTTTATACCTATGTTGAACGTAAATACATACACACACCTTTTACTAATTTTTAGACTGTTATGCACAACAATGAATTACAACAGTTATGAGAAGAGTTAGAAGGAAAGTTTAATTCTATATTTGTTATCATTTCTTTGCGGTTCATATATCAGAAAAGAGACTGGAAGTATGAAAATTTTCTTTTCAATATTGTATGATATTCATCTCGAACATAAATAAATATATATATATATATATTTCAGTGATATTAAAAGAGTGATATTTATGTCTAATTCAAGTTTAATGAATAAAGAAAATAATCAGGAAGAACTGCGTTAAAAACAGTTAATCCACACCTCTGAGTAATTATGTTATAACAGTAAAATATTGAAGCCATAAATCAAAACACGTAAACATCAAGCTATAACGTAGAATAATAAAATGTATTCTAGGTTTTGGAGGTGACAGCAAAAATGGAACCCACATTACAATAGGGATACACCGCATATAAGTGTTAACCTCCAATTCACTAGTCTCGCATCAGAAAATTAGAAATTAAGAAAGCAAGATGGGGGGCCTTAAGTCCACAACGTCCCAGAGCTATATCACCCTTCACTGTCTGCAGACATTTGTAGGAAGGTAACTACTCTCCCAAGCTAGAATGAAAAAAAGATAAACATAAAAAGATGAATAAATTAATAATAATAAAAAGGACCTATATAGACAGTGTACTTACAGTTATTTGTCCAATAAAACATTCACATTGAAAAAAGTAAATTCATCATTTTATCCACTCAACCACTCATGGCTGTGCTTTTTATATAAAGTGAACACTTTGCATTTGATTTTACAGTCACGTTAGAAAACAAACAAAGGTTTAAAATATCATTCAACAATGCCTCACAATAAAACTACTGTATTTTATATTAAAAAACATAAAAAAAATTAAATTATTTGCTATGCACTGGAAGCACATCAGTCATACAAGTAATATTTGCGATAATAATCAGCACTCATTTCATACGAATACAAAGAAAGTTATAACAGCTCGACGATGAGAATTTACCAAAGATTACTACATAGGGTAATGAAGAGTGACTTTTAGTCGAACTCGACATTTTAATGAATGAGAAACTAGGTTATTTGAGGGCCATGTTTAAACACAGATTGCTGTGATATAAAGTAGAATCTTTAGCTAAAAAAAAACGGTATCCTGTAAAACAAATAGCAAATAACCTGATCTTTATTAATACAAGTCGTCAAACCTGCTACGAGGTAGAACATGTGTATATTAAAGAAAGAAAATGTTTCAGCGTTAAGGTAATCTAACTATAAAACAATGGTGATTAAAACTGGTTTCACTGAATTTTTACATAAAAGTAAAATATGTATGAAGATTGCAAGTAATTATCAATAATTTTAAGTCCTTATGGTAAGGTTGTGGAGATTACATATCAAATTTTGTATTGTTATTGTCGTATACGATTGTCTAAGTCTATTTATCAATTGACAAGTTAATTGTCATTAACAAGAGGCAAATTATTAGCTAGCATTTATTCCATGTCTTGACTTATTAAGAAGTACTATCTTAGCGAACCTACATTGGCTATGAACCGGAACTGATTCATTCATTTTAAGGAACATAAAAACGCAGATAACTTCACTTCAGTCAGCAAGAACCAGAATTTCAGCCATTACTGACACAGGAAATAGTTGTACGTTGGACATCTCCGTAAATGACAGCAGTTAACAGAATCAAAGTAGGATTAAGACTAGTGTGTCGTTAGTATTTAATTAAAAATGACAAATATAAGTGTTAAATATTTTTTGCTGATATTACCAGTGTAGTGTTATATTGTCCTATTATGACAAGTTATTTCTATCTTCAAGAGCTCCATAATGTTGAGGATTGGCTTCATTTGTTTCAAATTCGAGTAATAGATGTCACTACTATAGAAATATGCTATACCATAGCTTATATTCTTAAGGTAAAATGTATATTCATATTTTACACTCAAAGAAGAATCCTTTCAATTTCTCCAATGAAACAACAAGTCGCAGGATTTGCATAAGATCCGGATGAAAGCTAGCAAAAACATAATTTTATACATGTAGCTTTTATAATTTGAAGGACTGCCCACTTGTCATCATTTGAAAGAAACGAATAATCGCTATCGAGTTAACATCTACTTACGGAAGAATATTAAATGAAATTAGCAGTCCAAAAGATAAATAACAAAGTAGTGTCTGTTGTAGTTAAGCGCAATCCTACACAAAAGGTTTCAAGCGGTATAAGTAGCTGGACATACCCAGGGCTAGGCATGGCCAGGTGGAAAACGACTCGACTCGTAATCCGAGGTTTGCGGATTCAAATCCTCATCACACCAAACATGCTCGCCCTTTCTGCCGTTGCAGCGTTTTATGGAGACGGTCAATCCCACTATTTGTTAGTAAAAGAGTAGCCCAAAAATTGGCTATTGGTGGTGATGACTAATTGCCTTCCCTACAGTCTTGCACTGCTAAATTAAGGACGACTAGCGCAGATAACCCTCTTGAAGCTTTGTGCGAAATTCAAAACACATACCCAGAGTTAAGAGAAAAATAAAAAAAATATATAATTATTATCCTATTAATAATGATAAATATACTAAATAATAATTAGACTTAGATAGTGATATACGCTATTACCTAACTAACAGATATCATCTGAGTCAAACTTCTTGTAAGTGTTTATACTTGCAATCTGAGAGTATCCGTTAAAGAATCAAAAGTATATGAAGGATAAAGTTAAATAACGTTTTTCTACATTTTTTCTTCTGTTACTAAGCCCTAAATGAAAGACGATAAAATACCCATTTAAAAAAAAAAAAGTTTAATCGCAGGCAGAAACTGTACGCAACTATTGAGGGCAGAGAAATAAGTTTTCTTTACTAAAATGTTCAAGTTAAATTGATTTCAACACAAATCCTACACAGCATCTCACTCAGCGTAATGTTGGAAGGCGTATAATTAAAAAAAATGGATTATATACTAAACGCTATGGAAGATAATGCTTAAGTCATCACTTAAAGACATGATTACATGCATCACAACTCTCTCTCTGTTTGACTTTTCTAAACATTTTGATTAATACTAAACTTTGAGTATAAGGTACAATGTGTCTGAATGTTACTATACATTCCTTAGTCGTTAAAGCTACATGTTCCAAATGTTGTAAGTCCATAAGCTTGCCGCTGAGTTATGATCAGTCTATTTTTTTGTTGTTGCATTTTCCTTGTTCCATCTTTTTTTGGTAATTCTATTGGCGTCCTGTAGCCCTTAATATTTTGTATACATCTATATTGAACCAAAACCTTCATCATTAATTTTAGAACTAGAACGAGCTAGTGTTTCTTGTTTGTTTTATTTCAAACCAAGAAATTATCATTCATTTTATTCATTAAACGAACACTCCATCATTTATTATATTATGCAAAGAATAACATCATATCTTTTAAATCGGGACACATCTTTATATTTGCTACGTATTTTCAGGTTTGATACATGTCCATTACCTAATGAAGCTCGGCCTAGCATATCACCCACTAGTCCAGTTTAAGCTTTTCGAGGTAGAGATTTTATTTGTTTGTGGTAAATCTACAAAAGTTGTCTCTTGATGTGTGTAATTTTCAATTGTCGAACCTGTGTGGGATAAATAGCCAGCAGCTCACACTCCCATCTCTTAAGTAATTCTGTTACAAACGAAAAGGAAAATTTACAGTCCTTCTCCTTCTTATTGCTCCGCCGCATGTGAAAAGCTAATTTTCAATCCATCGATCCATACATTATAAGTGGAGCGCCTAAGTCTTTAGATATGTCAGATCCACCATCGAATATGTTGAAAAATTAATACAAAACTACCAGTTATATTTTCGTTTAATTTTATTTGTTATACATCATAATCGTAATCACATAGAAAGCTGAAATATGTCAAGATTTATCTTCATCTAATGCTTGAAATGAATGACACTCTTTCTTCTGTTTTAAGAGCTGTATAGACAATGACACTTAATGTTACTGTAATTATTTTTATATGTTCTTTCTCTTTCTTTCCTATTTTCACGTTTATACATCTTAGTTTGTTTTTGAATTTCGCAAAAAGATACACGATGGCTACCTCCGCTAGCCGTCCCTAATTTAGCAGTGTATGACTAGAGGGAAGGCAGCTAGTCATCACCACCCACCGCTAACTCTTGGGCTACTCTTTTACCAACGAATACCACGGTTGAAAGATTGAGCATATTCGATGTGACGTGGATTCGAACCCGCGACCCTCAGATTACGATTCGAATTTCTTAACACACCATGACGGGCTATATGTCTTGGTCTTATAATGTTGGTGTTTTGGAATGATTTCAAGTCTGCAGAAAGTTGTTGAATAATCCAATCATCATTACGTAATGCTCTTGTGCGAACCCTTTGATCTTTTGACAACTTTCTACGCTTTTCGGGTCGTAACGTAAGAACAAATTAATATATAGTGTTAAACACATTTTGAAATTAACCTTTATTTGTAGAGTGATCTTAACTTGATTTCTTCTAGATACACCTGTACCATGTGATAGCTCCTTGCTATATTCTTTCTATATTGTTAAGACATTGGCTGAGGTACTATGACAGTTATATGAGACACTAAATTTTATCAGTATATTTATTCAAGCGTAGCTTGGATACCCTATATGTAATATAGGGTAAAGCAAATGAATAACTGGTATTCTTACCCTAGCTAATTCAGTTGTCAAAAGGAATCCGTGATGCATTATAGTTGTGTTGAAATTTATATTCTGTAATGGCATGAAAGAATCAGCCCAATAAAATGGAAAGAATTACAAATCTTTCTTTTGTGTAACACTTTTACCCAGCACTGCATGCATAAGCTCAGCCTCACCATTACACCAGCAGAGCCTATGGTAGAAGATGTGTTGAAGTCTTGATGTACAAAGAAACTAAACTGTCCAATGACAATAATGGGGTTCTACAGTTAGTCTAAACTATCCGGCACATTATAACATATGGTATATGTGACTCCATGTTAGAGTTTAGCCTGAACACTCCTCAACAAATGGATCTAAAGTTGAAATAGGCATCAATCAAGCTAAAATCAACTGAAAGCTATACAGAATTATTAAGTGTTCTTTAGCAGGTTGTCAAGGTAATGAAAAAGTACAGCATTTTTATTCTTTAAAGCTTTGGTGAGAACATTACTTATTATCTAAGCCCACCAAAATCTTTCATGGATCTAAAGTCTTGAAAAAAGACTTGAAAATATTAATATACTTGACCGTTCTTGGAACGAAGACAATAACCTTTCATTAAACCATCTTTTCTGGTGGTCTAAATTATCCGTATAGAGGTATGAGTTTGCCACTTTTGATTTGGTGTCACATAAGTTATTATTAACCAAACTTCGATAGCAGTTATAACTCTAGTAGAAATAAACAAGCACTCTAAGTTCACCTTGGTGATTCAGTGTTAAATTTACTCAACACAATATTCCAATGTACAGCTTAACATTGAAAACCCAATCAAACAATCCTGATTTTAATTTTGCTTTGTGATCTTTTGGTGGGTAATGTTGTATTCATTCCCATGTCTTACCTCACATACGTATTATACATACAGAGACAACCCATATATTTGGATAGTACTTGATCCTTGAGAATAATAGTAATTATACTATGTGTATATAAGTTCATAATGTATTAATCTGAATTAGATTCTGAGAGTTTATTTACAGATATATTAGCAGAGACAGAGTTATAATTTTATAATAGAACGTAAAGAGATCCATTGCCCTCCCTTCAGCAAAAGTTCTGTCATGTGTCAAAATACTTAGCTTTATTGCTTTTAACATACATAAAATTACCATTTTAACATACATAAAAATTTGTGTAAAATAAATTTTATTAATTTTTTATCTATCTTTATTTTTAGTTATTATAGTTTTGCTTTTTATATTGTATAATCACGGTTTATCTTAAATATTTCTTTATCTCACCACTGAAACAGCAGTATATTTGCGGACTTACAACTGTAGCGAACAGGTTTTGTTCCACGTCGTTGGAGAAGTACAGAAATTTTCGTGCTTTTCTGTAAATAGACCACTTTCTTAAAAATAGAAATTTTAATCTTTGATATATTTGTTTTGTAAGATGTATTTTCTGCATTTTATGCGAACATACATTTACTTTTAAATTGATATTAGTTTTCTTATAGTTTCTATATATATCTTCCATTCAAAGCTGAAAAAGGTTTTAAAATATTTATATCATCATAATATTTTTCATTCACTGCTAAAAGATCATGTATTTACTTCCTATTTTCATCCAATCTATTAAACTACTTTTTTTTTCTAACGGGGACAGATGATTATTGTTTAAAGATTATAAGTTTTAGTTCCATGTATTTATATTGCTAATTGCAAAATAGCTTAGAGTACTCATTCCAAAAACGATAGTTAGTTTCTGTTAATTATTTCTGTTAAATAATTCTTATCATTAATAGGTGTGTGTATGTATTTACGTTCAACATAGGTATAAAATGTATATTTATCACATTTTCATTATAAATCTTTTGAATGTTGTAATAAATTTTATATACTTTTTCAGGGGTTTCTCTATAATTTCTTCATGAAGTAATGTTTCATGATTACTTTTAGTTTCTCAATTATAATTATAGAGCTATGTTTTGCTTATTTCATTATCCCATTTATTATGATATTTATAGATGATGAAAAAGAATTTTCTGTTTTTAATCCTAATTTATCACATGAGGTGATCATTTTAATTTTGACATGTTTAGAAATATTTTATTTCATAACGTATTATATGTAATTCTATTAAATCTGAAATTGTTTTTGCATTTATATGTAGTTCTTTGCTTAAAAACAATGTTTTTTATGTGGGGAAGAACATAAACTTCTTCGCCATGTTGCAGGAGTTAATTGCGAGTTTGAGGACAAGCCTGAAACAGAGGTGGAGGGAAAAATGTGATACATTTTCCGCTATCTTTCATTCATATAGGGTTTCCAGAAAAAAAATATCATCAATATGTTGCTGCGATTTCGTGCTTTGGGAAGAAATTAGTGATGTCGTATTTTGTGAATGTAGAATCATTTGTTTGTCACATGAGAATGTCCAGAAATGTGGTGAAATGTATTCCTTGTAAATGAAACAGATATTTCTTGATAACTAGGAAGAAACAGATTCATCAGAATACAGACTTGTTTTGTAATACAAGTGAATACTTCAATGGCGACACATCCCCAGGGAATAAAGCTATACAGTATAACAAATCATTACTTCGCATCAAGCATCAAGTGTGTATTCTGCTTATTTTTCTTTATATTAAGTGTAATTCATTCAATTAAATTCGTATTTACTTTGAAATTATTCTGTACAAACCTGTTTTTATAAATATTACTACTAGTCTGATTTGATTAGTCAAATGATATGATAATATTATTCAAAAACCCACATATTTATATGTGTGAAGTTCAGTTACCTTTCTGTCAATAAGATTTTTGTTGTTAGTAACTATTAAAGTTTCATCACTTTCTTTTATAGTGGTAACTTTTGGTGGGTTAGTATATATTGTAACACCTTGATTAGATTAAATTTATTTGCTTCTCACAGCATTCGCTGGAAGGTTTGTGAAATCCCTAGTTTTCTCATTACACGCAAAATATTTAAGAATCTGAACAGTAATTAATATGATTAACTGTAATATTAACTGAATGTTGTTTAAATATTTTGTGTCACCAGTTACTTATTAGAATGACTATTAACCAATATTGATGTAGCCAGGGACAAACAACGTTTGTTTTTTGTTTTTGGTTTTATAATATCGCACAAAGCTACTCGAGGGCTATCTGTGCTAGCCGTCCCTAAATTAGCAGTGTAAGACTAGAGGGAAGGCAGCTAGTCACCAGCACCCAACACCAACTCTTGGGCTACTCTTTTACCAACAAATAGAGGTATATTTTGTGTCACCAGTTATCTATCATAAAGATTATTAACCAATGTTGGTGTAGCCGCAGACACACAATGAATTTCCTCCATTTTTTGCATAGTTGATTAGCATGAGCTTGGATATAAAAAAATAAATTCTCATGATAACAGTTTCCCAGTTAATTATCAGATAAAAAGTTCTAATCAAATGCTCTTGATGTCTCAGCAGTAAATTTGATAGTTTCATAACGCTATAATTGGATTTGTTTGTTTGTTTGTTTTTGGAATTTCGCACAAAGCTACTCGAGGGCTATCTGTGCTAGCCGTCCCTAATTTAGCAGTGTAAGACTAGAGGGAAGGCAGCTAGTCATCACCACCCACCGCCAACTCTTGGGCTACTCTTTTACCAACGAATAGTAGGATTGACCGTCACATTATACACCCCCACGGCTGGGAGGGTGAGCATGTTTAGCGCGACGCGGGCACGAACCCGCGACCCTCGGATTACGAGTCGCACGCCTTACGCGCTTGGCCATGCCAGGCCCTAACTATAATTGGAGAACTGATACTTTAAAGAGCTCACGACACATCTACCTTGTATAATCAAATATATTTTAAACTACAAGTAATTATCATATACGACTCAAGAATTTTTTGTTGTTTAAATAATTCGCCATGGATTCACCTGAATCATGTGTGATAATAATATTCTATTTCTTTGGAAATAAATATTTGGCTTCTAAAAATACCCGCAAAAATTATTGTTATATAATGTAAGTTAAAAACTCTTAACTGAAAAAATTATGGTTTCTTTTTTTTGTAACATATTTAATTAAACTAAAGTTTGTATGTTTTATTTATTTTTTGATCCTAGTTAATAAGATAAAATAGAATTAATTAAAATTCGGCGTTAATTTAAGAAAGGATTTTATAATACTCTTATTTATTTTATTATTCCTATAAAGGAATTGGAGTATAACTTACTATTCTTCTTCTAAATAATCCTAGGTCTATTTTGTTAAACGCTTTCAGCGAAACTTTCAGGACTTTCAGAATACCATTAAAGAAGTAATTTTGTACTTACTACTAACGTATGAAAAAATGCACACACTCCGCTCAACAAAGTTACCACTTCAACAGTTATTGTGTTATGTGAGATGAAAGAAAAATAATTTCCAGATAAACACACAATTAGCCTTTTCAAAGAACAAAGCATTAACAAAAAATAACGGTTGCTGAAAGTAAGTATTCAAATCGCTAATATAATACATGGTATATCTCCACATGCTTGAAATACACTCTCCTAAAGTATAAAATGGATTTTGGAATAAGCTGTTTAGAGGGATAATATAGAAAGAAAATTTAATTGTTGTCAAAAATATTTGGTGACTGCAAGAGTTCTAAGGGGTAGATATAGTTAGGAGCTAGAACGGACACGTTTCACAGAATAATACGCTCCATTTGATCTCTTTGCATAGACTTATTTCATTCTCTTTAACAGTGAAATGTAAAAATAATTTGAGAAATATATTGGACATTTTCCTACATATTGCACATATATTGTTAAATTCTTCCCTCATGACAAGTAATTTCTAACCTCACGTGTATGTATAATTTTATAATCACGCATCGCGTCTTTCATGTATAAACCCAGCATTATATGATAAAAATAATATATATATGATGATGTGAGATTTAAGCTATTTTGTGTAAACATTTATGTTTCCGTGTCATAATTTGTTATCATTATCCAACGAAGAAAGCATAATTTATATTTGCGTGTTGTATCTATGGTTTTTAAAGGAATGATGAAATCTACTGAAAGTAGAAATGAGTTGTTAATGAAAATAATAATTAAAAGCAAAGATTTCACGTAAAATTTGGAAACTTTCTAATGCATGAAAGGCAATATTATTCTTAAAATTAAAATTACAGCGTGGTGCAACATGTCATCCGACGCACTATTATATGACTCAACGACATACAAAACCCATTACCAACAGTTAAGAAAGATCCACGAATTAGAGATTGCTCACCCGAGTTGCTGTTCCATCCTTTATGGCTAAGTAATCAATCATATGTACTTTTCCTCGCAGTATGAAAAAACCAAGAATTGTTGTGAAAATTAATTTTGACTTTGTTAGGACTGTAACGTCGAGTAACGTTAGAAAATCTAATGATTTGTACAGAAAGAAGATTTTCTAAAACGGAGATTCGAATAGTTTTTACATTTCAAATAAATTGTCTCAACTTGTTTCTTTATATAATCCTGTTTTTAATATTTTCCTTTTTTTGTGTGTTTCCTTATATTCCAATTCACTTTGTCCAGGCAATCTAGAGTATGATAGAAAAGAAAATATAGCCGTTAGTATTTAGGACAAAACAATTATTATAATAATGATTCATAAATTTTGGAAAGATTTATTTTTCAATAAACACAAAGCTCGTAATTTTACTCCCACATGAACTATATATGTTAACAATCAATATTAATTGATACAAATAATTTACTGATTAATAAAGAGGTCACAAAATAAGTAAATGACATGGATTCATCCTTGTAACACATTAGCCCCTAAATTACCAGCTTGTTAACATGACTTCTGTCACTTGTAAATTCAATGCACTTCATTATATTCGGAAATTTTAACACTCTTGTCATATTTAATATTATAATCTTTTGAATAAAAAGTTATGCAAGAAAACTTGATGTAGTGTAGTCATATTTAGGTAACGGAGTACGTATCTGTAATATGCACCAATGTGATTTCTCGAGAAATACATATTTTATTGTCCAGTATGTTACAATTATAATGTAGACGGAAAACATTTAGAGCTTTGTATCAATCTTTAAATTAAGAGTACTAATGAAGAAAAGAAGGTACTTCTTTCCATTGCACTCAGTTTATTCAATACGCAAAGGAAATTGACAGATGTATAAATATGAAAATATACGAATATATTTAAGATAAAGTCTCGAGTGGTAACTTTCAAAAATTATACTGAACTGACTTTAACAGTTTCGTTTCCGAGTATATACTTATGGTTGTAGAAATTTTAGATCCAAAAATTATGTGACGTTTTCACTTAGTTTCGTTCAGACCTAATGCAAATATTACGACTAGTTATTTCATTGTAGAAGCGAAAGCGATTGTTGTTTGAGAATAAAATATGGATACACATCTGACGTGTTATTCATATTTCAATAGTTGCGGCATCTGTTATTTCAATTTGAAATTAACGAAGCCATTTTTGCATTTTTGAAGTGAGAAGTTACTTGTCCTAAGGCGACAACGTTTTAATATGAGGATAATATCATCAGATAATATCCAAAACGTTTCTTAAATTGTTTTTGATTTTTTAGTACTCTCAGAGTGGATGAAATAAATATACAAAAACGTTAAACGTTACATAATAAATAAATAAAGTGTAAATGTTGACCGAGAGTTTCTTATAAAATTTCCAGCACACTGCAATTAAGTTATCTTGTTAATCACAGGAACATTACATTTTTATTGGAAATTTTCAATCTTTTTATGTTTGAAATGCTTGTAGGTCCGTGACTTTAATCGTTACTTGTTTTCTAATAACAAATGAATTAAACAACAATATGACCAAAACTGCAAGTAATCCATTTCATCACTGCAGTGATCTCCAATGTAATTTAATGTGTAAACATCGATGTATATTCATCTAGAGATTATTCCAACCAAAACATTTCACTTCTCAATGGTAGCTGGCCTTGACCATATTCCTAACACGCGATATGTTGATGATATTTAGATAGACCTTGAGGTTTCAAATAGCTAACTGGTTCGTCAGAGGTCATAAATTTTTAATTTTCGTTTCAATATCAATTAGAGTGTTCAAAAAGTCATGCATTGTGTAACGTATAGTAAATGAAATAATCAGATTGTGTAAATGAAATAATCAGAATGTGTATAAAAATATCTGTCTTATGTTTAGATGGGTGACCGAATTTCCAAACCAGAATTGCTTAGCCTTTGTCCCAGTTTTGAAAATGATGTATTCAACTTTCTTATCCAACTGGCTTACGTTTTGAAGTATCTGATGTATGTTTTCAAGATATCTGAAAAGGATACTTTCTGTTTTGGCATTTTCACTCAATCATCGGCTAAACATTCTGATTAATAAAAATATGTTAGAGAACAGATCATTCACAATTCATTCCGTTTGTGTCATAGGACTAGCAAATCACTACGAATTTAAGAACCTATTTAAACCTGAGTTTCTCACCATACACGTTAGTAGAATATTTGTTTGTTTTGAATTTCGCGCAAAGCTACTTCACAAAGCCGTACCTAATTTAGCAGTGTAAGACAAGAGGAAAGGCATCTGATCATCACCACCCACCGCCAACTCTTTGGCTACTCTTTTATCAACGAATAGTGGGGTTTACCGTAGCATTATAACGCCACACGGCTGAAAGGGTGAATATGTTTGGTGCGACGGGGATGCGAATCCGCGAACCTCAGATTGCGAGTCCCACGCCTTAACGCGCTATTCAATGTCGGGCCCAGCGGAACTTTTAAGACACTTTGGTAGCCAATAAGTGCATGTTACAATAATGTCAAGGTAGATCTGATGCTTTTGTGAGTTGATCTGGCGGACATTTAAAAGTTATTGATTTTCACTATTAAGGATTAAAACCTTAAATAATACTTTACCAGCTGAAAACGGCTGTGCCTCTCAATGTATATCCGAGGAAAAAATTACAAAACATTAAAAAGAAGAATTTCAAAAAGGCAGAATTTGTTGCCTTAGAAATGAATGAAATTATAAGTAAATCTTCCTCTAAAAGTAAGTAAATGTAATTTAAAATAAGAATTGGAGGTATTTTTTAAAGGACAGTGTAAGATACTTTATTTTTTATCAACCATAGAATTTTTGAATTTTAATCACAATTTGATAACACCATGAATATAATTGCTTTCGTTATTAAGCACAAAGTTGCACAAAGGGGTATCTGTGTTCTGCCTACCACGAGTATCGAAACCAAGTTTCTCGAGATTAAAAAAAAACCCACAAGAAATCAATAATTATTATTCTATTTATAATAACAAATTAATTAAATAATAATTATATTTAGGTATTGGTATTTGTTACTAGCTACAAGAACATAAGACATCAGAACACCATATATTTTCTGTAAGTATTCATACTTACCAGTTGATATTCTCCGTTTGACATGTTTGTTTTGGTTGGTCCTGTTTGTTTCTGTGTACCATCACATGGTCGAAGTTTTGTAAATTAATGTAGCACGAATTGTAACTCGTTCGGTTCTTTCGTTTCAATAAAACCACATTGTTCATTCAAGATGTTAGTCGAGCTCGTTTATTTCATTTCTAACCGAGAATCTATCACAACTTACATCATTAACGGAGAATGCCATCACTTATACTGTGTGAGGAATTACATATCTTTCAAGTTGGGACAAATCTATATATTTGCTGCGCGTTTTCACATTCGCTATTTACCCATTGCCAAACTGAAAAGTTTGTCGACAGTTTAACAGACGCAAATTACACTCATTGACACACAACTACATTTCCCTTGACGCGAATGCAAACTAGCTATATTCTTCACATCTGAAATTTTTACCGATAAAATTTTCCTCGGAGAAATGCTAACATTCGAAGTTATTTCACTGAAATTTCTTGTGTTCGAAATTTAAAAACGTTCTTGGTTAAATATTTATTGTTTTCTGGTTATTGAGCGTTTGTCACACTTTTTGTTAAACGTTTGTAATTTTGTAAAATATTTGTTGTTGTTCTTACATTCGAAAATCTTCTACAATTTTAGGGAACAAAAGAGACTTGCACAATATAGATTTAATAATATAAGTTGCGTAAATATATAATTATGCATCAAAGTGAAAGAAACAGAAATATTGAAATAATTTTAAATTCGTTACAAACTAATAAAGTTTGATGGAGCTCTAATGGTAATGGAGATTTTATTGCTATAAATTTCGTATTATCCAAATTATTTCTCTGGATAATTACACTCGTAGCCAGTCATTAATGGGAAATAGAATGTCTCTAGTGTTATCAACATATTAAATACCAATATTCTGCATGCGGGTAATGACAGAATTATATTTTGGCTAAGTATTTTGTTGCCGTTACACTTAGTCGGACAGAAATAATGTGGCGAAAGACATAAAGGACATTGCTGCACATTTTAACATCAGCAATTGGTCCATTGCTAATGTATATCTCGATGCACACAGCTTGGCATATCAACCATTAGGTCTCTTCAAGCCCTTTGAGATGGAAGTTTTTATATATTTTTTTTAATTTCATTTTTGGTCTATGAAGACTATTAGGTTATTCTTTCGCAACTCTATTTTGAACTGTCGTTTATTCGGAAAGTAACAGGCCAACAGTATTTATCGCTATATCTTGGGCAATTCTGTTACCAGGAAAGTAGGAAATAACAATCTGGTTTATTCTTATTCTCACTGTTCTATCAAACGTTCTACGCCATTTTTCGATCACGCGACTTGCAGATTGTGAGACGATATTTTTAGTCATCGTATCATAATAATCTCATCATCGAAAGAGTTGATATATTATTTCAAGATTACCAGTTTTATTTTATTTTAAAGGTTTTAATTTTGTAATGTAATTCCCTTAAAGTGTGTCATCTGTCATTCAGCCAGTAGACAAAAAATAATGTCACACGACAAGAATGATACACTTTGTAAGTAACAACACAGCAAGACACATGACCTTCAAATTAATAATTAAAAATATACACACAAGATATACACAACCTTGAGAATAGAAATACCACATGTTGAGGGAATAATGTAATGATATATGGGAAATATCATCAAAAGACGTGCAATATATTCCTTAAATTATATATCAATTTCAAAGTCAAAGGAACTAAGTAAATATAAGCAAAGGAACAAGAAGCTCATTTAAAAATTTTAATCGCTCATCCTAGTAGGTTCCAACCATTCCAGGTATCATCCTATTTATTCTTGTTTATTTCTTATCCAACAATTCAATATCTTTCTTTAGAAATAAAACCCAAAACTGTACATAGTTATCTTAATAAGGCCTTGCAAGTGATCTATACAGTAAAACAATAATATCCATATATCATATTTAATAGTCCTATAGATGCTAGCCAAAGTTTATTAGTCTTATTACTTGTTCGTTACATTGTTTAGATGACTTCAGTGATATTTCGATCGATATACCAAAATTGTTTTTCAACAACATTTTAATGTATATCAGTTCAAATCGAAACAGTGATTTGAGTTTGAAAAACTTAAACATATCATTTTCCATGCACTGGCTCAGAACATTTCTAAGTCTGCAGAATCCTTGATATAAGGATTGCCACCAAAAAGATCTTAACGTCATATTCAAACAACACAGTTTCGTTGATATTCCACAGTCAACATCATTTGTATAACTTAAAGGACGCAGCTCAAAACTTTGAGGCACATTACTTGTAACTATTATCCTTACTCTATTTTTCCAATTTTACTCTTAAAACAATTTTTCTTTATCAAATTCCATAATCTTTCACCATACCTGCAGATTTATTTTTAACATTGTTTTTATAAAACACTTCACTAAACCCTTTCTATCAGTCAAGTTAAGGAAAAATACAGTTTCATTGTCAAAGAATGTTAGAATAAGTCTTAAAGAAGAGTTTCCTTCAGTTAAAACGTGCTGACTTTATGACACTATATCAAACTGCTTTAAGTGACTCACTATCATTAATCACATTCTCCGAAACCTTTCCACATTCTGGTGTAATACTATCTGTGCTATAGTTGTCTAGACAGTGTTTATCACTTTCGTCAAATATTTGCCAATTTGTAATCTTCTTATATCTTTCCAATTCTCAATGACCTATATACATATTAGCCATTGTTAAAATTTCAACCTCAACTTAGTGCTATTTTCTTTAATATTTATTAACCTAAAGGTAAAATGTTATCGAAAATATTATTCTGTAAAATAGAAATGTTCAAAATGATTTTCAATCATTTTCATAATTTAGTCTGAATGGAAGTGTTAAGTGGAAACAAAATTATTGTTTATATGAATTTCAGAAAAATGCTAGAAAGATAAAAAAAAACAGAAATTGGAAGCATGAAAGAAACTTGACATAAAAGTCCATTTTACTTAAATTCAGACGTTGTTTTTGACTCATTATTTAAAGAGAAAATGGAAGCATGTAACACCACATATGAAATACAACGTTACATCTCATCGTTTAACGTCTTGCAAGTGATGTAAGAAATGGTAAAAAATATAACTCAATAACGCGACTTAAGGCACAGGGTTACGTTTGCAGATTTGTTTCCAATAGAAACAGTCTTTCTATACCCGTGGTTGGCAGATTACAGATAACTCTTTGTGTAGCTTTGTGAACACAAGATCAGACTAATTGCGGACACGGTAAAATCTTTCATATCCAGTGTATCAGCAAGTACACCCATTCTTACCTCAGGCTTGCTACCCAACGGGAAGGCGAAGATATGGCGCTCAATAGCTCAAGTACAAGACCAAGAGAAGTATCTACTTTCTCATCACCTATGCTCTGCCAACAAAGATAGCAGAGCAGTAACGGTAATCGTGCACTGCCGAACCAACACACTTCACCACCTCCCCTCAGGCAACCTCTTGCGCACGCGATAATATGAACACCAAAGTAAGTGACTGGTGATGAAGTTCAATCCAGTCAAACGAGGGGTCGGTAGCCAAAGCTCATTTGCCCACCCACAAAGCATGGTTGTGCTGGGAAGCAATGGTCTTAGAGTAGCAGTGGACAAAAACATCGCAGAACCTTACGATGTCAAGTTCTCAAAGAACAGATTAATATCGTCTGCATGAAAAACATACTTGACACTCATACCTAACGGCAACTGGAGGCCACACTCCAAGACCGAGTGATAAAGATAAGAGAGCAGGCACTCGATCACCAATGCATAAAGCAAAGGGGACAACGGACAACACGAACGGACTTCCTGCAAGATGGATAAGGAAGACGTCAAATATCCGATAATCAAGAACGACAACATTAATGCACACTACCTGCCCCTTATTATCACTATGTGGCGCGAAGATGATGCTATTTAAATGAGGGGGAAAAAGGATCCCCCACACCACGCACACGTGTAATGCTAACCAACCAAAAGGCACGTACAGGACAGTATGAAGAAAACGAAAAGTGGTCCCTCTGAGAGATAAAACGAGTCTCATGCAGGAAGATAGCGTTAAACACAAAGTGTTTAAAGAGGGAATATGCGTGGTATTACTTGGCAACGTTACGCATCCCCCGGATAATCAACATCATGAACTAGAAAGTCATTAACTAGTCCAGAGGTGGGAATTAGTTACGCTACTGGACCGTCTGTACGGAAGGAATGGGGGCGAGCAGACTTTGAAGCCAACCGACCAATGCCACTGCACAATCGAGATATCTAGACTAAAGTGTGGTAGAGTCACTGGGCTGTAGGGCCCCCGCTGTCCCTTACTCTCCTACTCCAATCCCGAGAAACTCGGGAGACTGGGAAAATCGACGAGACAATCGAACGATCCAACCCCGACACTTTCTGAGGCAATAAGAGAATGGGTGATAACGCAGCCCCAACATCCTCATCACCAGTCACAGAGGCCAGAGCCTCCACAGAAACAGAGGACACGTGGAGGTTATATAGGCTGGCGGCCAGTGGCCCCTCAGAGGTCTCAACCAAAAGCCCTTTTCTCTAAACGGCTTCCAGAGCGTCCCCTCTTCTGCAGTGCCGAGGCCCCCTCAACTTTGGCGGGAGAGACCCTCATTACCGATTTACGGGCTATGCTGAGGCAGGCGCCTTTACAAGGTCTCCACCATCGGCAGTTGTTGGTTTTGAGGGTGAGACGGTGGAAACCCCCACAGCGCCACTCCATATGTTGCCACACGCCTCGGACAACGCGAGAACGTGTGACCACCTTTAGAGATATCACATTTTATATCACAGTTACTATATGTATGTCCATATGACAGAAACTTGCCCCACCTCAGGTTTTGGGAGTCGCTAAGTAATTGGCCTTTAAGGCCACAGCAGTGACACAGATGCCTAATGAACGGATAATTACACATTACCCGTCACCCGTGGATGCTAACAAAGTTTGGAACCAGCTTCTGTATGTTTATACATACTCGCCAGTTCCATGTACACACTCCCGGGTGAGTCTGGTTGGTCTCATATTCTCTGTTGCGATCTGACATATACGTCGATAAGTTTTGATGGAGAAGAATATCAAAAACAGGACTACGCAAAGTACCAAGTGAAAACTATTTGTTTGAAATGACAAAAATATTATTTTCTGGTATCGGAATTATGCTGTAATTACTCAGTTTTAGCTCTAACAGCAATCTATGTGTGATGGTTAAACTAAATCCAGATTTATCCAAAGTTGCTATATTGATTTACCATAGAATTTACATGGTTGTGTTCTGTGTACCAGTTATTTTTCATAGCGACCATTTTTATTTTCGAAAAATCTAAGCCAGTATATCATACTTTGCACAACAGCAATGATCAGAACCCTCTATCTTTTGTTTATGCACGTTTCTTTAGAGTTCCTGCAATATTGCGATTTTGCAGTCCTAGTGAAAACAAAACTGAATTTCAGAGTAATCTTCGCTTTTTTGATACTGCGAATGATATTTATCACGATATCCATGGTCGAGATATTCCAAATTACTCCACCTCTTTTATAATCATATATGTTGAAAATCAAGTTGTCTGGATATAGTGTGTTCCCTAAAAATTGTTTTTTCCTTCCATCTTTCAAGTTACGATAACTGGCGTAGATGTGACTTTGTTGAGTGTGTTAAGTACATTGTTCATTAGGTCAGAGGTAACAACGAAAGCATGCCTTCAATAATATTGTGAAAGTCCTAGTAACAAAATAGGCTTAAGATGCTTTGGAAGTAAAATAGTAGTTTCGATTTTACATTCTCTTCAAGAATGATGGAAATACTATAGGCATTCATAACTATTTTATTATACGACATTTACATTTTATAAATTCTACTTTATGTCGTATCCTAAGATTTCTAAGAAACGATGCCTAAAATATTTAAATTACTTAAATAAATTATATACCAAAGAAATCAAATTTTCTATAATTAGTTAGTTTTTTCACTGATATTGCATAACAATAACTTTTTGTGAGCATTCCTATGAGCAAGCTATTTTAACACATTTCTGCTAATTATTTTAATACATTTCTACTAAAGTTTCTAACTATAGTTTTAATATTTTCTCCTCCATTAAGAAAATCCTTTCGAGTCTGATAAAACATTTTTCCTCATTAGTGTGTGTACTGTGATGTCCATAACTGTTCAATCAGATTTAAATGATATTAGGAAAGTTCATCAAAAGATCCTGGTCGAGAAAATGATCAGTAGTTGTTGTTCAAAATATTTTTAATGATACTAAATATATCTTAAGAAAAAGACCGTAGTTATCTTTGGAAACTTTTCTTAAGTATACAGCAACATAATGACGTTTCTATCTTACTTAATCTTATGTCCACTCGAAGTATGAAACCCAAATTGTCAGCATTATAAACTCCAGACTTACCTGTGATACACCAAGGAGTGTTTGATTATTAATTTCCTCTTCGATATTTAACCATTTAATCGATACCGCTGGGATCTATTTCTTTTTCATGGTATTAAACTATTTAAAATATATACAAAATTCTTGTGTGTCCACGATTAAACTGGTTATTAAGGTTGCTAATATGGATAATATATTATTATTAATCAGTGTAATTACTCTTCAGATTTTTTAGACAGTTTATGCATTTTACCCATCTTATAACGAATGCTGTAAGAGGAGAAAAATCTTAAATCAATCAATATGATACAGTATATGTGTTTGATTCTAAAGTGCATTTGTATTTATGATAGATCATGAGTATAAAGTACAACGTGTCTAAATATTACTGCCCATAAACTTGGAACTATATCACCATCAGTCTATTTGTTTTATTGCATTTTCTTCGTTTGTTGTTTGTTACTAATGACTTCTTTTTCACTCTTATTTTGTGTACATCTAAATTTAACGAAAACTCCAACACACATTCCAGATTTTAATTGAGCTAGTGTCTTTTGTTTATTTTATTTCTAACCGAGAATTTATCACTATTTTTATCCATTAATGGAACATATATCACTTATATTCTGTGAATAAGGCATCATATATTTTAAATTATTTATGAGTAAAGCAAGGAAAGCTGTCGTTTGGTTTCTCTAATTTCAAAAGTACGTACTCGAAAGTGTACACATCTAGCCGTACAGACTGCTATCTCTTGATTATTTCTCTTACCAATAAAAAGGTATATTTACAATCCTTCACATTCTTACTGCTTCACCGCATCAGGGCGCGGAATGGACAGGTGGTTAAGGTACACGACCAGTAATCAAAGGATTGCGGGTTCGAATCCTCGTCGCACCAAACATGCTCGCCCTCTCAGCTGTAGTGGCGTTATATTGTGACAGTCATTCCCAGTATTCCTTGGTAAAAGAGAAGCCCAAGAGATAGCGGTAGCGGGTGATGATTATCTGCCTTCCCTGTAGTCTTACACTGCTAAATTAGGGACGGCCTGCACAAATAAACCTCGTGTGACTTCGCGCCAAATTCAAATACAAACCATAGAATGTAGGTCGAGAGCCATAGTCATTACAACAGGTGTGTACCAGCATTTAATGTTCTTGTTGTATTGAATTTAGCACAATATGCTATCTGTGCTCTGACCCCACGGTATCGAAACCCGGATTTAAGCGTTGTAAATCCACCGCTTAGCCACTGGGGGCAGCATCGAATGAGATGAAAAATCATTACAAAACTACTAGTTATATTTAACTTTAAATATTTTCGTTCTGTCAGTAATCGCAAGCATATGAAAACTCGAATGCATCACGATTTTTGTCAGTTTATGATTTTTTCAAATTAGTGTTTCTCAAAAACAAGTGCTTAAAAATATAGTTGGAAATTTGTATGGATAATCAATAAGTCCATAAAAAGAAAGATATAATACAATAAACAAAAACAATGAAATAAGTTAATTAGACCGTATAATTAATATTTCTGACAGTGTTAAAATATCACTTCTAGGTGTGCTCAACTCGTTGTTCACTCATTTACAGTCAACGAGGGATCGTACTTGAACTGTAGAAGAATACCTCTTAATTTAATTCCGAGAAATAAAGTGAAGGTTAAGAAATAGAATACAGACATTAAACTTGTCTTCGGTTTAAATTAAAATGCGGAATACAGTTTTTATACTCATACATTAAAAACACGACACACTCTTTCTAATATAGATAAACTCGAAACAGAATATAAATTTGTTATGTTTACTACAGAGAAAATAAATATTAAAAACACCAACAATTTGTTTCTGGATGTGATTAGTTAGTAAAATAATAACGCTGCATGAAATACAAATCAAAAGATTACTCTTGATTATGTTTGTCCATATTATTACAGTATAGAAATTGAGAATAAGTTAGTTAGGCCAATGCAAGTGTAACAGGTGTTATCATGGTTACAGTCTCGTTATGAAGGCAAAATGTTTTCACTGCAGCATGTTGGCTGTTTTAAACAAACAGTTTATGAAATCTTCTTTGATGACAGGTTTTGAAGATACCGTAAACTTTATATATTTCTACTCATATACTACGTATATCACATGCATTTGAAATAATACAGATGTTAGATAAATGTATATTCGACTCTTACATGTACTTTACACATACATAGTTTTAACAGCTTATCTTAGTACTTGTCTCTCACATCTTCTTATGTTTGATGACTCGCAGTACGTTTACAAAAATTAGCTTAAATGTATTAGTTTTTGTATTATTTAAGTACTAAATATAAAAATAAATGTTAATTGCTTTTCTATAAGAGAGAATATTTGAGTACAATATTATCAGAAAGTTTCACAGATTGGTTAACCAAATTTTATAACATTCTGTATTAGTGTCGAAGAACAATAAAACTAAATATAAGAATATCATGTATTTTTCATGATATTTTAGTTATTTTTTAAATTTCCATTTTATCTCTTTAGACATAAAAAAATACTTCAGAAAACAAACAAACATTGAAATATTTCCTTCTTTATTACATGTAAGAAAGTTCAGTCGAAGCTGGTATTCTGCTTCTATAGTATTTTATGTCTAGTTTGTTCCAAGCTTTCAAAACCTTTAAGACTTTTAGAATATCATTGAAGCTATGCTTTCATTGTTACTGCAGTCGTAATGAACAATGTACCAATCACACTGAAAAGAGTTACAGCTTCACCAGTTATCATGATATGCGAAAGAATAAAAAATTTCCATGGAACACCCTAAAGCCACACAGTTAGCTCTTTCAACGTAAAATATGATGAAATTAAAATTACTGAGATTGGAACTGAGTAATACAAACACTAATATAATACAAACCACAACCCTACTTTCTGGAAACATGAATATTAAGATGTACTGGATGATATCCGATGACTCAACGTTGGAGGACTGGCATCTATGGATTTATAACACTGAACATTTCATTTTGGTACTTGGAGTGGGGTCCGGCATAACCAAGGGTGTTAAGGAGAGCGACACGTAATCTGAGGGTCGCGGGTTCGCATTCCCGTCGCGTCAAGGATGCTCGACCTTTCAGTCTTGGGGGCGTTATAAAGTGACAGTCAATCACACTATTCGATGGTAAAAGAGTAGCCCAAGTGTTAGCGGTGGGTGATGATGACTAGCTGACTTCCCTCTAGTCTTACACTGCTGAATTAGGGCTAGCCCAGATAGCCCTCGAGAAGCTTTGCGCGAAATTCAAAAGAACAAACCAAACCAAACTTCGAGTGGTTAGAAGAAAGATAGGCTATTCTATGGCTTTATGTTGTTTAAAACATTTAGAAGATAACTATGGTTCATGTTTTTAAGAGTTATTCTGTGTAGTTAAATGCATTTGGAGCTTACATTACTGATCATTTTCTCGACTAGGATCATTTTATAAAACTTCCTAATACCATTAAAGTTGAGTTTAAATATTACTGGTCATTGTAGTAAGAAAATTAATGAGAAATAATATATTTACTCGAACAGCGTTTAAATAAGAAACATTCATTTGTTTTAAAATAATTATTGAGCTTCTATAAATAATCTAAATATATATATATAATATTGATAAAAACACTTAAATGACAGAAAATATAATCAGATTACTTAAATATATGCGTCCTCGAGCAAAGCAAGTTTTAATGTCCATTTTGATATTATAATTCCCGTAGAGAGAGTTCAATCGAAGATACAATTCTACTTTTAAGGCATACTAAGCATATTTTGTTCCAGGCTTTCAAAAAACTTTCAGGACTTTCACAACACCATTGAAGACATGATTTTATTATTATTGCTGACGTAACGAATAATGCACCTACCACACTCATCAAAGTTACATCTTCACCAGTTATAGTGATTTGAAAAATGCAGGAAAAAACAATTTCTATGGAACTCACTAAGGCCACAAAACTAGCTTCTTCTAAAAACAGGGCGTTAGTATAAAAATAATGGGATGCGAAACCAAGTATTTCAATCATTACTATAATCCAAGGCACAGTTCCACATTTTGGAAATGTATTTTTTTTAACCATATATAGGTAACTGTATTATATTACGATCTGTATATCCGAGTAATGGAAGATCACTACAGCATAGTGTAAAAATACGATCCGACGCACTATTGTAGTCGATAATGATTCCAGAAAACCATACCCGACAGCTAATGATAACCCCAGAATACGAGATTGTGCATCCAAGTTGTTGTCCCATTCCTCAAATATAAATGAAGGACGAGTAATCAGGATGATCCCAACAATGGATAACGTGATGGCTATGACATAAAATAAAATGTACTTTTTATCTCAATATCAAAAAACCTAGAATTGCGGTGAAAATCATGTCAGTCTTTGCAAGAATTGTAGTGTTGACTAATGGCAAGAAATCTAAAGATTTGTACAGAAACAAGATAGCTAGAGTTGTGATAATTGATCTGGTAAAAATTAGCATTAGCAGATACTGACCCAGGTTCTTCGGAAGAAAAGAATGATCGCTATGTAAAATAACTGATACACATATAATAGCCATGCATATTCCACGGAGGAACAATAATGCTTGTTTGGAGATACTTGGAACGATTTTAACCAATGCCCATTGGCTACAGTTGGTGATACAATCGAGTGAGACTAAGATAATTCCAATGCCAGGAAACTGTATTTTCTGAAACGAAGACACAAATGTATTTGACATCTCAAGTGAGCTGTTTCGACTTGCTACTTTCTTTTTTGATGTTCTCTTTTATCTGTGCCTTTTTAAGATGACGTTTACTTTTTCTGGACAATCTAAAATGTGATAGAAAAATAAAGTATTGGTGACAGATTTGTTAGCAAACGAAACTTATGATAATATTTTTATTAAACCGGCAAATATGTAACTAACCAACGAAAAATTATTAATTTGACTCTCACATAAATATTATTTGGTGCATTTAATTTACTTTTTAATAAAGATAACAAGACACTGAATAATTATTATGACAAACGAGCCCCTCGTGATTATAAGGATGAAAAGAAGTTATTTCTTTCAATAGTGCTCGGTTTATTCATTCAGAAAGGAAAGTAGCAAAAAAACCTATGAATATAAGGACATATTAAAAATAAAAACTCAATCTGTAACTTTTCAAACTTGTACTGATCGACATTAATCGTTTCTTTTCAGAATGTACACATTCAAGAAATGAAAAATTCGTAAGAAAATAAGAATAAATAAAACATCAAATAATGTAATTCAAAAGTTTCATGTTTTAATATTTTCTGACATGCAACATTGTGGTAAAGCCTGAAGCAAATAGATAATACTGGTTTTTCTCGGGGGTTACACCAAGAGGATTCGTTAATTATCTATTTCTTTGTTTCCAAAACTGCTAAAGTTTATGGAATGCTTATCAGCTTCATTGTGACTACACCAAAGTTTTTTTCTCAGTGATGTCGAGAAGCCCCATTTGTAGAGAAATATATATGTAAAAACGGCTAAAGAAACACCTTTATACCTATATTAAAAATAATAAAATAAATAATATCAAATTATACATTCAAACATCTAACACCGCCCTTTACATTCCGACACTCAGATAAACAACCCCTATCAAACATGAGGTGAATTTCCGGTCAGTTATCTCTTTCATTGTTTGTGAACCTGACGATGTCGAAGAATGTCGAAACGTTGTTCACTCCTCTACGTAAAATATTTTCTCAACTCAGACGAGCCGTTTTTACATATATAAAAATTTTTTCTATCGTACACCATTTAAATTCTCAAGAATACCTCGTGGAAAAGAGACCATTAGTTTATCAAAGAGAAATAAACTAGCTCAGTAAAATTCTATGTCAAGTATATTAGATCGTCTTTATTACACGTTAAAAGTTACTTATTCAAAATTCTCTAACCAATCTCGTTTCTTCTAACTCACATTGCAGTTGCTTGTCTTGACTGAAATATGAAGTGTTCTCTTCACATCAAGTGGACAGTCCTACAAATTGTAAAAGCTACATGTATAAAATAATGTTTTCGCTTGCTTCCATCCGGATTTTATGCAAATGTTGCGACTTGTTGTTTGATTGGAGAAATTGAAAGGATTGTTGTTTGAGTGTATAAAATATGGATATACATCTGACGTTAAGAATATAAGCTATGTTATAGCATATTTCTATAGCAGTGACATCTATTACTCGAATTTGAAATAAATGAAGCCAATCCTCAACATTTTGGAGCTCTTGAAGATAGAAATAACTTGTCATAAGAGGACAATATAACAATATATTGGTAATATCAGCAAAAAATATTTAACACTTATAATTGTCATTTTTAATTAAATACTAACGACACACTAGTCTTAATCCTACTTTGATTCTGTTAACTGCTGTCATTTACGGAGATGTCCAACGCAGAACTATCTCCTGTGTCAGTAATGGCTGAAATTCGAAATACTGGTTCTTCCTGATTGAAGTGATCTGCGTTTTTATGTTCCTTAAAATGAATGAATCGGTTCCGGTTCATAGCCAATGTAGGTTCGCTAAGATAGTACTGCTTAATAAGTCAAGACATAGAATAAATGCTTGTAAAAATTAGCCTCTTTTTAATGATAATAAACTTGTCAATTAATAAATAGACTTGATCGTATAGAACAATAACAATACGAAATTTGATATCTAATCTCCACAACCTCACCATAATGATTTAAAATTATTGATAATTACTTGCAATCTTCATACATATTTGACTTTTATGTAAAAATTCAGTGAAACCAGTTTTTATCACCATTGTTTTATAGTTAGATTACCACAACGCTGAAACATTTTCTTTGTTTAATATACACATATTATGTGTATGAAATGTGCGCTGATTATTATCGCAAATATTACTTGTATGACTGACGAGTTTCCAGTGCATAGCAAATAATAAAAATTGTTTTATGTTTTTTGATATAGAATACAGTAGTTTTATTGTGAGGCATTGTTGAATATTATTTTAAACCTTTGTTTGTTTTCTAACGTGAATGTAAGATCAAATGCAAAGTGTTCACTTAATATAAATAGCACAGTCATGATTGGTTGAGTGGATAAAATGATGATTTCACTTGTTTCAATGTAAATGTTTTGTTGGACAAATAACTGTGAGTAAACAGTAGATATAGGTACTTTTTGTTATTATTTATTTATTCATCTTTTTATGTTTATCTTGTTCTCATTTTAGCTTGGAAGAGTAGTTACCTTCCTACAAATGTCTGCACTCAGTGAAGGGTGATATAGATTTGGGACGTTGTGGACTTGAGGACCCCATCTTGCTTTCCTAATTTGTAATTTTCTGATGTGAAACTAGTGATTTGGAGGTTAAGACTGATAGACGGAGTATCCCCATAAAAATTTAGGTTCTATTTTCGCTGTCACTTCCAAAATGTAGAATATATTTTATTATTATACGTTATAGATTGAAGTTTATTTATGGCTTGAATATTTTACTTTTATAATATATTTAATGAGATGTTGGGATTAACTGTTTTTAACGCAGTTTTTCCTCATGATTTTATTTATTCATCAAACTTCAATTAGACATTCATATCACTGAAATATATATATATATATATATATATTTATTCATTTATGTTCGAGGTGAATATCAAACAATATTGAAAAGAAAATTTTCATACTTTCAGCCTCTTTTGTACCAGGATTGAATAAAATAATAACTAACAAAACAAAACGTAAAATAAAATATTATTTTAAAAAGTAACCTGGGAACGTTAACAAATAAAATTAAAATAATTCGAATGTGAGTGTGAGATATAGATAAATAGATAATATGAACTGAAAATTTACAAAAACTTCAGATTGGTAAAATAAAGGGTAAATCTTATTTTATAAATAAAGAAATAGAATTTAAAGTTGAACATTAAATGATTTTGTAAGCACAGTTTAAAATATTTTTTTTTCCTCTTAATCCTAGATTAATAAACTTTTAATCACATTCTACTTGATTTATGAATTTATCTTCTTACCGTTGCATGACCTTTCATCATATATAACCTTGATTTTGTTTGTTATTAAGCACTTTGCTACATGAAGGACTACCTAGCTCTGCCCACCATGGGTACGAAATCCGGTTTGTGGTTGTGTAAGTCCGCAGGCATACCAATGTGCCACTGTAGGGTATACGTCATATATGAACCGCAAAGAAATGAAAACAAATATAGAATTAAACTTTACTTCTAACCCTTCTCATAACTGTTGTAATTCATTATTGTGCATAACCGTCTAAAAATTAGTAATTAATAATAAATTGCTGGTCTCAACTACAGACTACTATATAAAATCGACACCTTAATTTGTGAATGAAAAATAAATGAGAGCATATAGATTAATATGAGACTTCGCTGAGAATAAAATTCACTAAATATATGTTTTGTTCTTTCATGCGAAAGCAAAAATGTTCCGGAAATATATATTCAATCTTCAACCGCCATCTAAACGAGTTAAAAAATTGTAATTTAAATTCCACTTTTAATGACGTATATAAATCAACATGCTGAAAAAAATTTCAAAAATCGTAAAGAATTTACTTATTGTCTCAACTATAAAAAAGATAGTAATCATTTGAAAGAAACGAATAATCGCTATCGAGTTAACATCTACTTACGTAAGAATATTAAATGAAATTAGCAGTCCAAAAGGTAAATAACAAAGTAGTGTCCGTTGTAATTAAGCGCAATCCTACACAAAAGGTTTCAAGCGGTATAAGTAGCTAGACATACCCATGGATAGGCATGGCCAGGTGGATAACGACTCGACTCGTAATCCGAGGGTTGCGGGTTCAAATCCAATCACACAAAACATTCTCGCCATTTCTGCCGTTAAGACGTTATAAAGTGACGGTCAATCCCACTATTCGTTATTAAAAGAGAAGCCCAAGAATTGGCGATCGATGGTGATGACTAATTGCCTTCACTCGTGTCTTACACTGCTATATTAAGAACGACTAGCGCAGATAACCCTCTTGTAGTTTTGTGCGAATTTCAAAACAAACCAAAACACATACCTAGAGTTAAGAGAAAAATAAAAAAATATAATTATTATCCTATTAATAATGATAGATATACTAAATAATAATTAGACTTAGATAGTAATATAAACTATTACCTGCTATAACAGGTGTCATCCGATCAAATGTATATAAAGGATAAAGTTAAATAATGTTTTTCTACATTCTGTCTTCTGTTACTACGCCCTAAATGAAGGACGATAAAATTCCCATTTTTAAAAAAATAAGATGTTTAATCGCAGGCAGAATTTTTACGCAACTATAGAGGGCAGTGAAATCAATTTTCTATACTAAAATGTTCAAGTTAAGTGGATTTCAACACAAATTCTACACAGCATCTCAGCGTAAAGTTGGAAGGCGTATAATTATAAAAAATTGGGTTATATACTAAACGCTGTGGAAGATAATGCTTAAGTCACTTAAAGACATGATTACATCACAACTCTCTCTCTGTTTGACTTTTATATACATTTGTATTCATACTAAACGTTGAGTACAAGATACAATGTGTCTGAATGTTACTATACATTCCCTAGTCGTTAAAACTTCATATTCTAAGTTCTGTAAGTCCATAAGCTTGCCGCTGAGTCTTGATCAGTATATTTCTGTTGTTACATTTTCTTTGTTCCATCTTTTTTTGGTGTTTCTATTGGCGTCCTGAAGCTCTTAATATTTTGTATACATCTATATTTAACCAAAAACTTCATCATTGATTCTAGATCTAAAACGAGCTAGTGTTTCTTGTTTATGTTATTTCTAACCAAGAAATTATCACTCATTTTATTCATTAAACGAACACTCCATCATTTATTCTATTATGCAAAGAATAGCATCACATCTTTTAACTGGGAACACATCTTTATTTTTGCTACGTATTTTCAGTTTTGTTACATGTCCATTAAATAATGAAGCTCTGCCTAGCAAATCACCCACTAGTCCAGTTTAAGCTTTTCGAGGTAGAGATTTTATTTGTTTGTGGTAAATCTACAAAAGCAGTCTTGTGGTGTATGTATTTTTCAATTGTCGACCCTGTGTTGTGTAAAATGCAAGCAGCACACACTGCCATCATTTGAGTAATTCTGTTACAAACGAAAAGAAAAATTTACATTCCTTCTTATTCTCACTGCTGCGCCGCATTTGAAAAGCCAATCTGCAATCTATCGATTCATAAATTATGAGTCGAGCGCCTAAGTCTATAGGTATGTCAGATCCACCATCGAATATGTTGAAAAATTATTACAAAATTACAAGTTATATTTTCGTTTAAAATTATTTGTCATACATTACCTTCATAATCACATGCAAAGCTTAAATGCGTCAAGATTTATCTTCATCTAATGCTTGAAGTGAATGGCACTCTTTCTTCTGTTTTGAGAGCTGTGTAAAGAATGACTCTTAATGTTAGTGTAATTAATTTTAGATGATCTTTTCCTTTCTTTCCTATTTTCACGTTTATACATCTTGCTTTGTTTTTGAATTTCGCACATTTTTAAATTAAGCTTTATTTGTAGAGTGATGTTAACTTGATTTCTTCCAGATAAACCCGTACCATGCGATAGTTCCTTGCTATATTCTATCTATATTGTATTATTCTGAACTAGGTTCTGAGAGTTTATAGATATATTTACTTTTAAATTCATAGTAGTTTCCTCATAGTTTCTATATTATATCTTCCTTTCAAAGCTGAAAAAGGTTTTAAAATATTTAGATCATGATTTATTTACGTCCTATTTTCATCCAATCAATTAAACTACCTTTTTCTAAGGCGGACAGATTATTATTGTTTAAAGATTATAAGTTTTAGTTCCTTTTATTTATATTTCTAATTGCAAAATACCTTAGAGTACTCATTCCAAAAACGATAGTTAGTTTCTGTTAATTATTTCTGTTAAATAATTGTTATCATTAAAAGGTATGTGTATGTATTTACTTTCAACATACGTATAAAATGTATATTTATCACATTTTCATTATAAATTTTTTGTATGTTGTAATAAATTTTATATAATTTTTCAGGAGTTTCTCCATAATTTCTTCATGAAGTAATTTTTCAATGTTACTTTTAGTTTCTTAATTTTAATTATAGAGCTATTCTTTACTTATTTCGTTATCCCGTTTGTTATGATATTAAATGATGATGAAAAAGAATTTTCTGTTTTCAGTCCTTATTTTTCACATTTGGTGAATCATTGTAATTTTGACATGTTTAGAAATATTTTATTTCATAACGTGTTATATGTAATTCTATTTAAACTGAAATTGTTTTGCATTTATATGTAGTTCTTTGTTTAAAGACAATGTTATTTATGTGGTGAAGAACATAAACTTCTTAGCCATGTTGGAGAATTAAAGTTAATTACGAGCTTGAGGACAAGCCTGAAACAGAGGTGGAGGGAAAAATGTGATACATTTTCCGCTATCTTTCATTCATATAGGGTTTCCAGAAAAAAATATTATCAATATGTTGCTGCGATTTAGTGCTTTGGGAAGAAATTAGTGATGTGAATTTTGTGAATGTAGAATCATTTGTTTGTCACATGAGAATGTACGGAAATGTGGTGAAATGTGTTCCTTGTAAATGAAACAGAGATTTCTTGTGAAGTAGGAAGAAACAGTTTCATCAGAATACAGTGTTGTTTTGTAATACAAGTGAATACTTCAATGGAGATACATCCCCAGGGAATAAAGCTATACAGTATAACAAATCATTACTTCGCATCAAGTTTGTATTCTGCTTATTTTTCTTTATATTAAGTGTAAGTCATTCAATTAAATTCGTATTTAATTTGAAATTATTTTGTACGAACCTGTTGTTATAAATTTTACGACTATTCTGATTTGATTAGTCAAAGGATATGATAATATTATACACACACACATATTTATATTTGAAACATTCAGCTACATTTATGTCAATAGCATTTTTGTTGTTAGTGTCTGTTAAAGTTTAAACACTTTTTTTATAGTGGTAACTTTTGGTGGGTTAGTATGTATTGTAACATCTTGATTAATTTAATTTATTTGCCTCTCACAGCATTCGCTGAAAGTTTGGTGAAATCCCTAGTTTTCTCATTACACGCAAAATATTTAAGAATCTGAACAGTATTTAATATGATTAACTGTAATATTAACAAAATGTTGTTTAAATATTTTGTGTCACAGGTTACCTGTTAGAAAGACTATTAACCAATGTTCGTGTAGCCGCAGTTACACAATGAATTTCCTCCATTTTTTACATAGTTAACTATCATGAGCTTGGAAATGAAAAGGTAGATCCTCATGATAACAGTTTCACAATTAAATATCAGATAAAAAGTCATAATCAAATGCTCTCGGTGTCTCAGCAGAAAATTTGATATTTTCATAACGCTATAATTAGGAAACTGATACTTTAAGAGAGCTCAAGACACATCTACCTTATATAATCAAATATATTTTGAACTAGAAGTAATTATCATTTTCGAGTCAAGAATAGTTTGTTGTTCAAATGATTCACTATGAATGCACCTGAATCTTGTGTGATAATAATATTCTACTTCTTTGGGAATAAATAATTGGCTTCTAAAAATGCTCGCAAAAAGTTATTGTTATATAATGTTAGTTAAAACTCTTAAGTGACAAAATTATGATTTTTTCTTTGTAACATTTAATAAACAAAAGATTTTACGTTGTATTTATTTTCTGATCCTAGTTAATAAGATAAAGTAGAATTAATTAAAATTTGGCGTGAATTTAAGAAAGGAGTTTCTAATTCTCTTATTTATCTTATTATTCCTATAAAGGAATTTGAGTCTAACCTACCATTCTTCTTCTAAATAATCCTAGGTCTATTTTGTTAAACGCTTTCAGCGATAGTTTCAGGACTTTCAGAATACCATTGAAGAAGTGATTTCATACTTACTACTAAAGTAAGAAAAAATGCACGCACTCCACTCAACAAAGTTACAACTTCAACATTTATTATGTTATGTAAGATGAAAGAAAAATAATTTCCAGATAAACACACAATTAGTCTTTTCAAAGAACAAAGCATTAACAAAAAACAACGGTTGCTGAAAGTTAGAATTCAAATCGCTAATATAATACATTGTATATTTCCACATGCTTGAAATACAGTCTCGTAAAATATAAAATGCATTTTGGAATAAGCTGTTTTTAGGGATAGTACAGAAAGAAAATTTAATTGTTGTCAAAAATATTTGATGACAACAAGAGTTCTAAGGGGTAGTTATAGTTAACAGCTAGAAGGGACATGTTTCACAAAATAATACGCTCTATTTGATCTCTTTGCATAGACTTATTTCATTCACTTTAACAGTGAAATGTAAGAATAATTTGAGAAATATATTGGACATTTTCGTACATATTGCACATATATTGTTAAATTCTTCCCTCCTGTCAAATGATTTCTAACCTTACGTGTACGTATAATTTGTTGTTACGCGTCACGTCTCTTATGTTTGAAGCAATAGATGCCGCCACTATAGAAATGTAATTCAATAGTGAAAACGCCCATCATTATATGATAAAAATAATATATACTCATGAAAAAAAGAAACCCAAAAGGGATATTTTTGTTATTTTAAAGAGAAATATATGTAATAACGTTACAAGCTCAGAGTATGTGATGTTACACGTGTCAGACCAAAACGACAATGAAAGTTGTGCACTTTGAAAACGGAGGAAAACATCGGATTTTTCGCCAAAACGCATTCGTGTCCAATAAATTTGTTTGAGAGATCTGCATGTTCTGCAAGTGCAACATGTGCAAAATCCCTATAAAAGTGACGGGTTCTCGGTTTCCATAATTCAGTGTTAAGCCACACACGCAACACAGTTACGCTAAGACTGACTGAAGCAAAACGTAACAACGCCA
Source organism: Tachypleus tridentatus (assembly GCF_004210375.1). Taxonomy (NCBI): domain Eukaryota; kingdom Metazoa; phylum Arthropoda; class Merostomata; order Xiphosura; family Limulidae; genus Tachypleus; species Tachypleus tridentatus. Next base: position 32,904,029 of record NC_134828.1, on the reverse strand, counting down.
TTGGTCGTTTGGAAGCAGGCGAATCTCGATCATATGTTGATAGAGCTGTGAAAATTCACCCAAGCACCATCACAAAACTATTGAATCGTCACCAACAACATGGATAAACTTGTGACCGTCCGCGATCTGTGAGACTTCGTGTGACCACGTCCGCACAACATCGCAACATCCGGTTACGTCACCTTCTGGATAGGATCACTATTACAACGTCTACTGCTTCAGCCATACCAGGGCTGCGTAGGATTTCCGATTAGATCGTACGCAACCGTTCACGAGATTTTCAGGCCCCATGTGCAACCCATCATGGTGAACGTCAACGACGTTTTTCAACATGACAACGCCCGTCCTCACACAGCCCGACTCACCAATGTCTTCTTGAGACACCACAACATCAACGTTTTTCCCTGGCCCTCCAGATCACCAGACTAAAACCCCAGCGAACACCTTTGGGACGAGTTGGACCGACGTCTGCGACGGCGACAACCTCAACTGCAGACTGTACCTCAGCTTGCAGCAGATTTGCTAGCTGAGTGGACAACCATTCAACAGGATGTGATGCGTCATCTCATCGCTTCCATGGGCAGGAGATGCCAAGCAGTTACTGATGCTCACGGGGGGCATACTCGTTATTGATGTTGAGTGACGTTAAACTTCAACTAGTGAGCGTGGACTTCGCCTTTGCAGACTTTGGATGTTCAGCAGTGAATGTGCAAAGTTTAACACATGTCATACAGAACTACCCGGAATAAACTTGTCAACAACATGTCTCAAATTTTGCCTTTTGCGTTTCTTTTTTTGAAGAGTATATATATGATGATGTTAAATTTGAGCTATTTAGTGTAAACATTATGTTTCCGTGTTATAATTTGTTATCATTATCTAAAAAAAAGTATAATTTAAATTTACGTCATATTTTTATGATTTTTAAAGGAATGATGAAATGTATTAAAAGTATAAATGACTTGTTAATAAAAATAATAATAAAAAGCAAATGTTTCACGTGAAATTTGAAAACTTTCTAATGCATGAAAGCAATATTAATCTCAAAATTAAAATTACAGCGTAGTGCAAACATGTCATCCGACGCACTATTATATGATTCAACGACACAGAAAATCCATAACCAACAGCTAAGAAAGATCCACGAATTAGAGATTGCGCACCCAAATTGCTGTTCCATCCTTGAAGGCTAATAAATCAATCATATGTACTGTTCTGCAGTATTAAAAAAACAAAAATTGATGTGAAAATTATTTTTGATTTTGTAAGGACTGTAACATCGAGTAACGGTATAATGATTTGTAGAGAAATAAGACAGATATTGTTCGGGTTATTACTCTGGTGAAAATTATCAAACATTAGTATAGCAGAAATGTAGAATAATTGGTACATAAAAAACAGACATGAGTATTTATTGCACGGTGATTCAGAATGCCTGTTTGGAGATGTCTGGAACCTGTTTAACCTTTACACATTCACAACAGTAGGTGAAACAATTTAGTGAAGCTGGAATAATTCCATTTACAGGACACTGTATTTGTAAAACGGAGATACGAATGGTTTTGACATTTCAAATGAATTGTTTCAACTTGCTTTTCTATGTAATCTTGTTTTTAATATTCTTATTTATTTGTGTTTCCTTATGTTCCAATTCACTTTGTCCAGAAAATCTAGAATGTGTTAGAAAATAATTATAGCCGTCAGTTTTCAGGAAAGAAGAATTATAATAATGATTTATAAATCCTGGAAAGATTTATTTTTCAATGCACAAAGTTCATAATTTTATTCCCACATGAACTATATATATTAACAAGCAATATTAATTTATACAAATAACTTACTGTTCAATAAAGAGGTCACAAAATAAGTAAATGACATTGATTCATCCTTGTAACACATTAGGTACTAAATTACCAGTTTGTTAACATGACTTCCGTCACTGGTAAATTCAATGCTCTTCATTATATTCTGTAATTTTAACACTCTTGTCATATTTAATATTATAATCTTTTGAATAAAAAGTTATGCAAGAAAACTTGATGTAGTGTAGTCATATTTAGGTAACGGAGTACGTATCTGTAATATGCACCAATGTGATTTCTCTAGAAATACATATTTTATTATCCACTAAGTAAGAATTATAATGTAGACGGAAGACATTTAGAGCTTTGTATCAGCCTTTAAATTGTGAGTATTAATGAAGAAAAGAAGGTACTTCTTTCCATTGCACTCACTTTATTCTATACACAAAGGAAATTGACAGAAGAATAAATATGAAAATATACGAATATATTTAAGATAAAATCTCTAGTGCGAACTTTCACAAATTATACTGAACTGACTTCAACAGTTTTTTTCCGGGTATATACTTATGGTTGTCGAAATTTTAGAACCAAAAATTATAAGAAAATAATAATAAAGACATTCTATAAAATTCTGACGTGTAATACGCTGGTAAAACCTAAATAAATTGGTTAATACTTGATTCTAAGAATATTCTTTAATTATTTATTATTTTTGTTTTCAAAGCTGCTAATTTCTATGAAATACTTATCACCTTTTTATGATGATATTAATAATTTTCTATCATACACAATTCAAATTCTGAAGACAATCTCAACGAAAGCAAACCTTCATTTTATGAACGGAAATATAAACAGAATTTGTATGATTAGGTTATATATTAATATATTTCTCGTGAAGTTTGTTCTCTAGTTTTTATTGCATGCTAAAAGGTACTTATATGGAATATGAAGAATTCTTTTTATATAAAGCCTACAGTCCTTGAAGTAATAAAAGCTATTATGTGACGTTTTCACTTAGTTTCGTGCAGGCCTAATGCAAATATTACGACTAGTTATTTCATTGGAGAAGCGTAAGCGATTGTTGTTTGAGAATAAAATATGGATACACATCTGACGTTTTATTCATATTTCAATATTTGCGGCATCTGTTATTTCAATTTGAAATAAACTAAGCCACTATTGCAATTTTGAAGTGCGAAATTACTTATCCCAAGACGACATCGTATAAATAAATGGGTAATATCGTCGGATAATATCCGACACTTAAATTGTTTTTGAATATTTAGCACTCTCAAAGTGGATGAAATAAATATACAAAAACGTTAAACGTTACATAAGAAATAAATGAGTAGTAAATGTCGACCGAGAGTTTCTTATAAAATTTCTAGCACACTGCAAATAAATTATCTGGATAATCACAGGAACATCACATCATTAGTTTTCGTGTACGATACTTTATTTTTTATTAACCATAGAATTTTTGAATTTTAATTACATTTTGATAACACCATGAATGAAATTTCTTCCGTTGTTAAGCAGAAAGTTACACAAAGGGGTATCAGTGTTCTGCCTACCATAGGTATCGAAACCAAGTTACTAGCGTTATAAGAACGTAGGGATATCGAGATTAAAAAAAGAACCCACAAGAAATCAATAATTATTATTCTATTTATAATAAGAAATCATATAATTATAATAAGATTTAGGTATTGGTATTGGTTACTAGCTACAAGAACATAAGACATCAGAACACCGTAAGTTTCCTGTAAGTATTTATACATAGAAGTTGATATTATCCGTCAAAGATAATATATGTAGTAAAGATAAAGTTAAATAAATTCTTCCACCTTCTTTTTTGTTATCAAGCTCTTAATTAAGAACGATAACACACTAAGCTTTAAGATAAGGCGTCCGATCGTATGAAAGTATTCATACATATTTTACGCAACTATAAGAAAGCAGTGTAATTAGTTCTATTTACTATAATTTTTCAAGTTAAATGGAAATTAACTCTAATTCTAAAATTAATTTTGCGCCATATTACACAGTTGGTGGGTGAAAAGATGTATTCTAAAAACTATAAATGATATAGATGATGTCACAAAAAGACGTCATTGCTAACAGCATATCACTCTCCGTTTGACTTGTTTGTTTTGGTTGGACCTTAATATTTTCTATACATCTATATGTATTTAAGATCTCCTGTATGTATTCAATATCTTAATATATATATTTTTTTTTATTTGATGTCCGAAGTATCTGGGTACCATCACATGATCGAAGACTTGAAGGTTAATTTAGCACTGTTGACACTTGTTCGGTTCCTTCGTTTCAATAAAACCTCATCGTTCATTGTAGATCTTAGTTGAGCTCGTTCATTTCATTTCTAACTGAGAATCTATCACATCTTACATCATTAACGGAGAATGCCATCACTTATACTGTATGAAGAATGACATATCTTTCAACTAAGGACAAATCTATATATTTGCTGCGCGTTTTCATTGACTTATAATAAACTGACAGTCTCAGTACAATTATATTATACGTAATGTTTCTCGGCATGTCGATTTATAAATTTAAGGTGACATTATTAAAAGTTCACTTGACAACTATATCTGAAGACACGTTGTAATTTTGTAAAATATTTGTTGTTCTTCTTACACTCGAAAATCTTTAGGGAACAAAACAGACTTGCACAATGTAATTTAACAATATAAGTTGCGTAAATATATAATTATGTATCAAAGTGAAAAAAACAGAAATATTGAAATAATATTAAATCCGTTACAAACAAAAAAGCTCGATGAAGCGCCAGAGATAGTGGAGATTTTATTGCTATAAATTTCTTATTATCCAAATTATTTCTCTGGATAATTACACTCGTAGCCAGTCATTAATGGGAAATAAAATTAATCTCATGTTATCAACATATTAACTACCAATATTCTTCATGCGGGTAATGACAGAATTCTATTTTGACTGAGTATTCTGTTGTCGTTACACTTAGTCGGACAGAAATAATGTGGCGAAAGACATAAAGGACATTGCTGCACATTTTTCATTAGCAATTTGTCCATTGCGAATGTATATCTCGATGCACACAGCTTGGCATATTAACCATTAGTTCTCTTCAAGCCCTTCGAGATGGAAGTTTTTATATATATTTTTTTAATTTTAATTTTGGGTCTATGAAGACTATTAGGTTGTTCTTTGGCGTGTCTATTTTGAACTATCGTTTATTTGGAAAGTAACCGGCTAACAGTATTTATCGCTATATCTTGGGCAATTCTGTTAGCAGGAAAGTAGGAAATAACAATCTGGTTTATTCTTATTCTTACTGTTCCATCAAACGTTCGGCGCTATTTTTGGTTCACGCGACTTGCAGATTGTGAGCCGATATTTTTAATCATCATATCATAATAATCTCATCATCGAATGAGTTGATATATTATTTCAAGATTACCAGTTTTATTTTATTTTAAAGGTTTAATTTTATAACGTAATTCCATAAAAGTGTGTCATGTGTCATTCAGCCAGTAGACAAAAAAATGATGTCACACGAGAAGAATAATACACTTTGTAAGTTACAACACAGTATGACACATGAACTTTAAAGTCAGAATTAATAATATACACACAAGATATACACAACCTTGAAAATAGAAATACCACATGTTGAGGGAATAATCAAATGATATATGGGAAATATCATCAGAAGATGTGCAATATATTCCTTAAATTATATATCAATTTCAAAGTCATAGGAACTAAGCAGATATAAGCAAAGGAACAAGAAGCTCATTTAAAATTTTAATCTCTCATCCTAGTAGGTTCCAACCATTCCAGGTATCATCCTATTTATTCTTGTTTATTTCTTATCCAACAATTCAATATATTTCTTTAGGAAGAGAACCCAAAACTATACATAGTTGTATTAATAAGGCCATACTAGTGATCTATACAGTAAAACAATAATATACATATATCATATTTAATAGTCCTAAAGATGCTAGCCACAGTTTATTTGTCTTATTACTAGTTGGTTACATTGTTCAGATGACTTTAGATATTTCGATCAAAATACCAAAATAGTTTTTTCAACAGCATTTTCATGTATATCAGTTCAAACTGAAACAGTGATTTGAGTTGGAAAAACTTAAACATATAATTTGCCATGTACTGGCTCGGAACATTTCTAAGTCTGCAGAATTCTTGATATAAGGATTGCCACCAAAAAGATCTTAACGTCATATTCAAAGAACACAGTTTCGTTGATATTCCACAGTCAATAACTTTTATATAACACAAAGGACGCAGCTGAAAGCTTTGAGGCACATTACTTGTTGTAACTATTATCCACTCAAACCTTACTCCATTTATTCTTTGAATTTATACTCTTAAACCAATTTTCTTTATCAAATTCCTTAATCTGTCCCATACCTGCAGATTTATTTTTAACAAGTTTTTATAAAACACTTAACTAAACCCTTTCTATCAGTCAAGTAAAGGAAACATACAGTTTCATTGTCAAAGAATGTTAGAATAAGTCATAAAGAAGAGTTTCCATTAGTTAAAACGTGCTGACTTTATCACACTATATCATCTACTTAAAGTGACTCAGCATCATTAATCACATTCTCCTAAACCTTTCCACATTTTGGTGTAATACTATCTGTCCTATAATTGTCTGGACAATGCTTATCACTTTCTTCAAATATTTGTCAATATGTAATCTTCTAATATTTTTTCCAATTCTCAAAGACCTATAAACATTTTAGCCATTGTTCAAATGTTCATCTCAACTTAGTGTTATTTTCTTTAATATTTATAAACCTAAAGGTAAAATGTTTTTGAATATATGATTTGGGGAATTAGGAATGTAGAATTTAGATTGATTGGAAGTGTTAAGTGGAAATAAAATTATTGTTTATATGAATTTCAGAAAAATGCTAGAAAGGTAAAAAGAAAACAGAAATTGGAAGCATGAAAGAAACTTCACATAAAAGTAAATTTCACTTAAATGCAGACGTTATTCTTCACTCATTATTTAAAGAGAAAATGGTAGCATGTAATACCACATATGAATTACAACGTTACATCTTATCGTTTAACGTCTTGCAAGAAATGTAATAAAGAGTAAAAATTATAACTCATTGACGCCTCTTGTGGCACAGGGATATCTTTGCAGATGTTTGCCACTAGAAACAGTCTTTTTATACAAGTAGTTGGTGAACTACATATAACTCTTTGTATAGCTTTGTGAAAACAAAATCAGTCTGATTGCGGACACAATAAGTTCTCCCATGTCCACTGTATCAGCAAGTACACTCATTCTTACCTCAGGCTTGCCACCCCACAGGAAGGCGAGGACACAGCGCTCAATAGCCCGTACATTGCAGTCCATAGGAGAAATAGCCCAAAGATACAAGACCAAGAGATGTATCTACTTCCTCATCACCTACGCTCTGCCAACAAAGATAGCAGGGCAGTAGCGGTAATCGTGCACTGCCCCACCAACACGCTGCACCACCTCTCCCCAGGCAACATATAGCAAGTGACTGTGGATGAAGTCCAATTCAGTTCAAACGAGGAGTCGGTAGCCGATGCTCATTTGCCCACCCACCGAGCATGGTTGTGCTGGGAAGCAATGATCTTAGAGTAACAGTGGACAAAGGCCAGCGCAGAAACTAAAGATGTCGAGTTCTCAAAGAACAGATTCACATCGTCTGCATGAAAAACATACTTTACACTCATACCACCCGGCAACTGAAGGCCACACTCCAAGACCGAGTGATACAGATAAGAGAGCATAACAATGCATAAAGCAAAGGGGACAACGGAGAACACTGAAGGACTTCAGCAAGATGGATCAGGAAGACGTCAAATATCCGTTAATGAAGGGCGACAACATTAATGCATATTACCCACACCTGAGGATCACTGTGTGTCGCGAAGATGGTGCGATTTAAATGCGGGGAAAAAAATTCCCCCACACCACGCACACGTTTCGTGCTAACCAACCAAAAGGCACGGGAAGGATAGTATGAAGAGAACGAATCGTGGTCCCTCTAAGAGATAAAATGAGTCTCCTGCAGGAAGATAGCGTTAAACATAAAGTGGTTGAAGAGTGAAAATGCGTGGTATTACTTGGCAACGTTACACTTTCCCCGGATAATCAACATCATGCACGAGACACTAATCAACTAGTCTAGAGATGGGAATCAGTAACGCTACTGGACCGTCCGTACGGAAGGGGTGGGGGCGAGCAGACTTTGAAGCCAACCGACCAATGCCACTGCACAATCGAGATATCCAGACTAAACTGTGGTAGAGTCAATGAGCTGTAGGGCCCCCGCTGTCTCTTACTCTTCTCATCCAATCCCGAAACACTCGGGAGACTGGGAAAGTCGGCGAGACAATCGAACGATCCAACCCCGACACTTACTGAGGCAATAAGAGAGTGGTTGATAACGCAGCCCCAACCTCCTCATCACCAGTCACAGAGGCCAGAGCATCCACAGAAACGGAGGACACTTTGAGGTCACACAGGTTGGTAGGAGCCCCCTCAAAGGTCCCAACCAAACAGAGGCCTTCCTCCATGAACGACTCCCAGAGCATCCCCCACTTCTGCTGTGCCGAAGCCCCCTCAATTTGGGTGGGAGAGACCCTCCTTCCCGATTTACGGGCTCTGATGCGGCAAGCGCTCCTACAAAGGCTCCACCATCGGCACTTGTTGGTTTTGAGAGTTCGACGGTGGAAGCCCCCACTCTTTCCCTCTTCTCAACACGCTGCTGCACCACAGTCACCACTCCATATGTTGCCACACGCCTCGGACAACGCGAGAACGTGTGGCCACCATTAGAGATATCACATTTTATATCACAGTCACTATATGTATGTCCATATGCCCAAAACTTGCAGCACCTCAGGGTCTGGCAGTTGCTAAGTAATTGGCCTTTAAGGCCACAGGAGTGACACAGCTGCCTAATGAACGGGTAATTACACATTACTCCTCACCCGTGGATGCTAACAAGTTTTGGAACCGGCTTCTGCATGTTTATACATACTCGCCAGTTCCCTGTACACACTCCTGGGTGAGTCTGGTTGGTCTCATATTCTCTGTTACGATCTGACATATACGTCGATAAGTTCTGATAGAGGAGAATATCGAAAACAGGACTACGCAAAGTATCAAGTGAAAACAATTTGTTTGAAATGACAAAAATAATATTTTCTAGTATTGGAATTATTCTGTAATTACTCAGTTTTAGCTATCACAATAATCTATGTGTGATGGTTAAACAAAATCCAGATTTATCGAAACTTGCTATATTGATTTACCATAGAATTTACATGGTTGTTTTTTGTGTACCAGTTATTTTGCAGAGCGGCCATTTTTATTTCCGAAGAATCCAAGCCAGTATCTTAATATTTTCCACAACAGCAATGATCAGAACCCTCTATCTTTTGTTTATGCACGTTTCTTTAGAGTTCCTGCAATTTTGCGATTTTGCCGTCCTTGTGAAAAGAAAACTGAATTTCACAGTAATTTTCGCTTTTTTGATACTGCGAGAAAAAGAAAATTAGTTTGATGTCATATCTATCACGATACCCATGATCGGGATATTCCTAATTACTCCTACTCTTTTATAATCATATATGTTGAAAAATCAAGTTGTCTGGATATAGTGTGTTCCCTAAAAATTGTTTTTTTCTTTCTTCCTTGAAGTTGCGATAACTGACGTAGAGGTAACTTTATTGAGTGTGTTAGGTACATTGTTCATTAGGTCAGCGGTAACAACGAAAGCATGCCTTCAATAGTATTCTGAAAGTGCTTGTAACATAACAGGCTTATGACGCTTTAGAAGTACCACAGTAGTTTCGATTTTACATTCTTTTCAGGAATGATGAAAATACTATAGGCATTAATAACTATTAATTTTATTATACGACATTTACTTTTTATTCATCCTACTTTATGTCGTTACCAACGATTTCTAAGAAAGGATGTCTAAAATTTTTAATTTACTTAAATAAATTATATACCAAAGAAATTAAAGATTCTATAATTAGTTTTTTTAACTGATACTGTATAACAATAATTTTTTAATCATTCCGAGGAGCTAGCTATTTTAACACAGACAAAAGATTATTATTAAATAGGATTCAGGTGCATACCGGCTAATTATTTTAACACACGTCTATTAAAGTTTCTAACTGTAGTTTTAGTATTTTCTCCTACATTAAATAACATCTTTTCGAGTCTGAGAAAACATTTTTCCTCACAAGTGTTTGTACTGTGATGTTTATCACTGTTCAAACACATTCAAATGATATCAGGAAAGTTCATCAAAAGATCCTGGTCGAGTAAATGATCAATAGTTGTTGTTCATAATATTATCTTTAAACATATCTTTAAAAAAAAGACCGTAGTTATCTTTTGAAACTTTTCTTGAGTATAAAGCAACATAATGACCTTTCTATCTTTCTTAATCTTGTGTCCACACAAGTATCAAGCCCAAAGTTTCAGACTTAAAAGCTTCAGACTTACCTGTGAGACCCCAAGGAGCGTTTGATTATTAATTTCCTCTTCGATATTTCATCCCTTAATGGATACTAATGGGATCTATTTCTTTTTCAGAGTACATAGTATTAAACTATTTAAAATATATACAAAATTCTTGTGTGTCCTCGATTTAACTGGTTATTAAGGTTGCTAATACGGATAATATATTATTATTAATCAGTGAAATTACTCTTCAGATTTTTTAGATATTTAATGCATTTTACCCATTTTATAACGAAAGCAGCAAGAGAAGAAAAATCTTAAATCAATCAACATGATACAGCATATGTGTTTGATTCTTAAGTGCATTTGTATTTATGTCAGATCATGAGTATAAAGTAAAACGTGTCTAAATATTACTGCCCATAAATTTGCAACTATATCATCGTCAGTTTATTTGTTTTACTGCATTTTCTTCGTTCTATCTTTTTTGTAGTTTGTTACTATTGACTTTTTTCACTTTTATTTTGTGTACATCGAAATTTTACGAAAACTCCAACATTCATTCCAGATTTTAATTGAGCTAGTGTCTCTCGTTTATTTTATTTCTAAACAAGAATTTAACACTAATTTTATCCATTAATGGAACATATATCACTTATATTCTGTGAATAAGGCATCATATATTTTAAATTATTTATGAGTAAAGCAAGGAAAGCTGTTTTTTGGTGTCTATACTTTCAAAAGTCCGTGCTCGAAAGGGTAAACATCTAGCAGTACAGACTCCCATCTCTTGATTATTTCTGTTACCAATAAAAAGGTAAATTTACAATATTTCACATTCTTATTGCTTAACCTCATGTGGGCGCGGCATGGGCAGGTGGTTAAGTTACACGACCAGTAATCAGAGGATTAGGGGTTCAAATCCTCGTCGCACCAAACATGATCGCCCTCTCAGCTGTAGGAGCGTTATATTGTGACTGTAAATCCCAGTATTCGTTTGTAAAAGAGTAGCCGAATAGTTGGCTGTAGGTGGTGATGACTATCTGCCTTCCCGACGGCTAGCGCAGATAGCCCTCGTGTAACTTTGCCCCTAATTCAAATACAAACCACAAATGTAAGACGTCGATGACCAATCCATCGATCCTGAGATTATGAGTCGAGAGCCTTAGTCATTACAACAGGTGACGCCCAGCATTGAATGTTGTTGTTGTATTCAAAAAAGCACAATATGCTGTGTGTGCTCTGTCCACCATGGGTATCGAAACCCAGATTTAAGCGATGTAAGTCCACAGTCATACTGCTAAGCCACTGCGGGCAGCATCGAATGACATGATAAATCATTACAAAAATACTAGTTATATTTAAGTTTAAATATTTTCGTTCTGTCAGTAATCGTATTCATATGAAAAATCGAACGCATCACGAGTTTTTGTCACTTTTTTTTCAAATTAGTGTTTCTCAACAACAAGTGCTTAAAAATATAGTTTGAAGTTTGTATGGATAATCAATAAGTCCATAAAAAGAAAGATATAATACAATAAACAAAAAACATTGATATAACTTAATGAGACCGTATAATTAATATTTCTGACAGTGTTAAAATAACACTTCTTTATATACGAAAATATCTTTTTTACTAACAAAATAAATTCACCAACACCTGAATCCATAGCAAGAGAACTTCGCAGCTATTCATCTCATTCCATCTGCCACATGTGTGCTCTACACGTTGTTCACTCATTTACAGTCTACGAGGGATCGTACTTTAACTATAGAAGTATACCTCTTAAATTAGTTCAGAGAAATAAAGTGAAGATTTAACAAACAAAATACAGACATTAAACTTGTCTTCGGTTTAAATTAAAATGACGAATACAGTTTTTATACTCATAATTGAAAACACTACAAACTCTTTCTAATATAGATAAACTGCGAAACAGAATATATATTTCTGGTGTTTATTACAGAGAAAATAAATATTAGAAACACCAACAATTTATTTCTAGTTGTGATTAGTTAGTAAAATAATAACGCTGCATGAAATACAAATGAAAAGATTACTCTTGATTATGTCTGTCCATATTATTACAGTATAGAAATTGAGAATAACTTAGTTAAGCCAATGCAAGTGTAACAGGTGTTATTATAGTTACAGTCTAGTTATGAAGGCAAACTGTTTTCACTGCAGCATGTTGTCTGTTTTAAACAAACAGTTTATGAAATCTTCTTTGTTGACAGGTTTTGAAGATACCGTAAACTTTATATATTTCTACACAAATACTGCGTATATCACATGCATTTGAAATAATACAGATGTTAGATAAATGTATATAAACATTGTTTTCGACTCTTACATGTACTTTACACATACATAGTTTTAACAGCTTATCTTAGTACTTGTCTCTCACATTTTCTTATGTTTGATGACTCGCAGTATGTTTACCAAAAATGAAACTAAACTAAACTAAACTAAACTAACGTGGCAGGGGTTCAGTTTAGAGAGAGAGAAATCCGAAGAGTTCTCTCTCCAACTGGGGTGTTTCAGGAACTTTGTAGTTCCTCTTCGTCCCCTTTCGTGGATTGTTATTAGGATTAAGTGGTGGTTTTTTTTTATTATTATTTTAATAAATTATTTATCGTTATTATTCTTGACTTTTTTGGGTGGGGAATGTCTCACTAAATGGTCTTTTGGGTGGAGGCAAAGGTAGCAGTGGAAAGAAGGAAAGGTCGGGACCTGTCTCGAAAAGAAAAAGTTGGGTAGATGTGAACATGAATGTAATTCATTCAAGTTCAGATCAAATCTGTGTAGTGATGCCGTTAGTTTGTTTCTGTTTTCTGCTTTTCGATAATATTTCAGAGAAAGTTCTGTTATTCTATCTCTTATAGTTGGTAAATTACTAATTTGGTGTAGATAATTTGTTGGTGTAAAAGATGGTAAACTGAATGCGGATTTTAATATTTTGTTTTGTTGCACTTGGATTTTTTGGAGTGTGTTGTTTGACATGTTGTATGTTACTTGACATCCGTACTCTATTAGTGGACGGATGTAAGCCTTGTATATTTGTATAATGGTGTTCGGTGCGCATTTTGATTGTTTACCAGTTATAGTCTTTAGATATGAAATCCTTTTTCTTATTGATGAGTGTATATTGTTTATGTGTTTTTTCCATGTTAGTTTTGTGTCGAAAGTGACGCCAAGGAATGTGATGTTTTTGCTCATGTTGATGGTTGTGTTTTCAAGTGATAGATTTATTTTTCTAGATTTTTCTTTGCTTCTTTAGTTTTCTATAGAAGGTGATTGCTTGTGTTTTTGTCGGATTTAACACGACCCTCCACTTGTTGCTCCATGTTGCGACGTTGTTTAGTGATTCTTGTACGCGAGACATGGCCATTACTGGGTTTCTGGAGGTGCTCCAGATTGCGATGTCATCTGCGTTTTGTGAATTGTGTGTGTATGTTAGATTTGGAAAAGGTATGTCACTGACGAAAATTATGTAAAGTAGTGGAGAGAGGACTGATCCTTGGGGCACTCCTGCCGTTATATTAAATAATTTGGATATGGTTTTATTGACTTTTACTTGTGCTGTTCTATTGGTTAAAAATTTGAAATCCATTTGACTATCGTAGGATTTATTTGTAGGTGGTTTAGTTTGTATATGATGGCATTGTGCCAAACGCTGTCGAATGCTTTTTTGACATCTAGGAATACCCCGATGGTTACTTGATTGTTGTTGTAAGCTTTGTATATTGATTCGGTGAGTCGTGTGAGGTGATCTGTTGTTTGTCTATTTTTTCTGGAGGCATTTTGAGATTCTGGAAGGATGTTGTTTGATTCGCAAAAATGGAGGAGACGGTTGGAGATAATTCTCTCCATCAGTTTGCCAAGGCAGCTTAACAGACTGATGGGGCGGAAATTATCTGGATTTGTTCTGTTAGTTTGTTTCTTGGGGATCGTTGTTATGATGGCTTTTTTCCATGTGTCAGGGTAATACCCTGTCGCTAATGAAATGTTCATGATGTTTGTGAGGTGTTGTAGTAGGAGAGTGGAACTTTTTTGAGAATAATATTTGGTATTTGGTCATGTCCGGGGAAGTGTTCTTCAAGTTTTTGATGTTAATCTTTAGTTCGGTTATGGTTATTTTTCTATTGATTGAATTTGAGTATGCTTCTAGTGTCTCTCCGGGAAATCCTGGTGAGAATGAAGCTTGGTTTGCATTTATGTAGTTGTTGACATGGTGTTGGTGTTGTGTGTCGAAATCTACTGAGTTTAAATCGCTAAAAGCGGATTTGTAATAGTCAGCTAATAAGTCAGCTTTCTCTTCGTCCGTCCTTGCGATTTTATTGTTGTGTGTGATGTGTTGTAACATGTGATTTGTGTTTTGTCTGACGCAATACTCTTGAATTTTTTCCAGAATTCTTTTGGGTTTTTCTTGGTTTTTCTAAGTTTTGCAGAAGTTATGCCAATTGTTTTCTCTGACTTTTTTAATTTCTTGTTTAATTTTTGTATTTGTTCTATTGATTTCTGTTTTAATGTGTGGATCACGTGTGATGTAGTGTATTCGTCGTAATTGTCTGCGTTTGATTATTAGTGCGTGAATTTCTGGTGTTAGAGTCCATTGAATAAGTGATTGTTTTCTTTTGATTTAGGAATTGTGTTTTTGTGGCTTTCTTTATGGCTTCTGTAATTTGATCAACATATTTGTCTAGTTCTGTTTTGTTGTTTACATGTTCGATTGGGTGGGGTAGGTATGAGTCCAGAGAGGCATTAAAAGTGAGCCAGTCTGTTTCAGTGTAGGTGTATGCGGAAGGAGTCACGTACGCCACAGCCGGGTGGCGCGGGTGAATCATACATGATACGGGGAAGTGGTCACTGGTGATTTCATCATGCACTTTAAAGTTAGATATTCTATTAACCATGTCCTTGGGAGCGATGATGAAATCGAGTACATCATATGAGCCGTTGGCGGCTGAGAAGTGTGTAGGTGTATTGTCATTAATTAAGTGCATTTTATTGCTAGAAATAAAATTTTTTATGCAGGATCCTCTGCGTGTGTCTCTGTTACCCTTAATTCTGTGTGCGGTGAATTAAAGTCTCCAATAATAATTGGTTTGGGTTTACGATTAACACATTTTTGAAGGAAGTTAATGTCGATATTTTTGGTTGGTGAGCAATATATGGCTAGAATCGGAATAGTTAGCCGGTTGTTAAAGTGTATGTTACAAAAAATGGTCTCATTAATGTCAGATTTAAATGAATCTTCTATCGAGATTAGATGCGATATTTTTGTACTAAAGTAAGTTATTATACCTCTGTTGTTTTCTGAGTGAGGTATGTTGTGTGAGATGAATCCGGGGATTGTGGTGTTTTGTTTCTCTGTGCAAAGTGTTTCTGAAATGATGATTATGTTGGCGTTTATATGTTTGTTTATGTTGTATATTTCTAACCTTTTGTCTTTAAGATTTCCTTGGCAGTTGATGTGTAAGATTTTAATGTGTTGTATCATTGTGTTGTTTTATTTCCCTCGCGTGAATTTTGAGTGAAAGATGGTGTGGTTTCAGGTGAGGGAGGTTAAAATAGTGACTTGCAAGGCTGCAAACAGCCTTGAGTGACTCGTGCCTCGATTCGAATGAGGGGAGATCACTCAATTCTATCAGCATTGCTAGCAAGTTTGTGGTGAAATCTGTTGGGTTAAATGCTTGTGTTGTTTTGGGCGTGTTACGTCCGCGTAAGTACGTGTTGGTTGAGGTTGAGCGTGTTTGATTTGCGAGTCGGTTGGAGTTGGTAGTAAAGGTTGTTTGGTGTTGTTTTGGTAACCGTGGGTTTGATTATTGATGTTCGTGGTTTTGAAAAGGAATCTGTTACGTATTTGGGTGTATTTGGGGCAGCCTTTGTAACTGGCTGCGTGGGGGTTCTGACAGTTGGCGCATCTAACTTGGTTACGCTCGTTAGGACACTGAGCGACCTCGTGAGATCCGCCACATCTGACACATCTATCCTTGGCCATACAATTAGTTTTTGTGTGTCCGAACCGTTGACATTTGTAGCATTGGATTATTGGTTTTTGATGTGTCTTTTCCGGTTCGGTCGTGTGTCTTTGAAAAATAAAAGCAACCGTTTTTAATAATTTTTCTTGATCGTCTTTTTTGTTGACGGTTACCTTGATCAGTGGCGTTTTTGTTTCGTTCTGAATGAGATGATTCTGTTCGATGATGCAATGTCAAAGCCTTGAGTTGTTAATTCTTCGGTGATTTCATGATCTTCAATGTCGAAATCGACACCTCTGATTATGACTGTTAGTTTTGGTGTGTTTGTTTTGGTGTTGTGATGGTGGCTTGAACACCGAAGGCATCCTTGGGCCAGTGGGCCAAAATATGCGCAAACTCTTGAGGTTCGGTACATTTAATCATGATTCTTCCATTAGAAAGACGTTTGATGTCTTTAAACTGAATGCCCGGGTAATAGGACCTCAGTTGATTGACAATCTGTGGAATGCGTGTTGTTTTGTTTACTCCTTCGATGAACAGAGTTGGGATTCTGTAGTTAGGAGAATTGTTTGTTTGTGTGACAGTGATGGTGTTCTCAGAATTAGTGGCGATGGTGGTGTTGTTTGTATTCAAGTAATTATTGTTAGAGCAAGTGGCTTTGTCTTCGTTAACATGGGTTATGTTATTAATACTTTGATTTTAGAACTATTATTAGCGTCGTTAAGGTTAGGGTTAGTAGCATAGTCAGAAACTATACTTACCATGTCCTTTTTCTTCTTCTTCTTCAGCCTCCTCTTGTTGGATGTCTCGTTTGTTTCATGGGATTCTGGTCTTCGTGATTCTTCACCTCCAGAGTTTTCACCTTCGGAACTCTCAGTCGAACTACTCAGTGATTCAGAGGCTGGTCCTTCAATAGCTCTATTCAGCATATCCATGATCTCGTCGTTGGAAAGGGCTTTTCCGTTGGATCTTGTCACTATCTTCTTTCTCTTCATACTGTTTTACTAGTCCTGATAAGGACTAAGGGGTAACCTTTTTTTAGTAAAACTTTTATGCACTTCACAGGATAATTTAGTCTTCAATGCACTTGTCTCGCAGCTCTTGACTTGCACGTCTGCTCTGCTTGACGGCGACCTTGAAACTCGACCAAAAATGAACTTAAATATTTTAATTTTTATATTATTTACGTATTAAATATAAAAATGAATGTGAATTGCTTTTCTATAAGATAGAATGCTTGAGTACAATATTATCCGAAAGATTCACAGATTTGTTAATTATAGTTTATTACATACTGTATTAGTGTCGAATATCAACAAACCTAAATGTAAGAATATGATGAATTTTTCATGATATTTTACTAATTTTTTAAAATTTTCCATTTTATCTGTTTAGACATAAACAGATATTTTAGAAAACAAACAAACATTGAAATATTTCCTTCTTTATTACATGTAAGAAAGTTCTGTCGAAGCTGCTGTTCTGCTTCTATAGTATTTTATATCTAGTTTGTTCCCAGGTTTGAAAACATTTAAGACTTCTAGAATATCATTGAAACTATGCTTTCATTGTTAGTGCAGTCGTAATGAACAATGTACCTACCACACTGAAAAAAGTTACAGCTTCACCAGTTGTCAGGATATGCAAAAGAAGAAACAACTGCAACATCCAATAACTCAACGTTGGCATCTGAGGATTTATAGCACTGAACATTTGTGTTTCGTACTTGGAGTGGAGGCCCGGCATGGCAAAGCGTTTTAAGGCGAGCGACTCGTAATCTGAGGGTCGTGGGTTCGCATTCCCGTCAAACATGCTCGACATTTCAGTCGTAAAGGCGTTATAAAAGGACAGTTAAATCCACTATTCGTTGGTAAAAGAGTAGCCCAAGAGTTAGCAGTTGGTGGTGATGACTAGTGGCCTTCCCTCTCGTCTTACACTGCTAAATTAGGGATGGCTAGCGCAGATAGCCCTCGAGTAGCTTTGCGCGAAATTCAAAAAAACCAAACCAAAACTAACTTGGAGTGGGTAGAAAAAAAGAATGGCTATTCTATGGCTTTATGTTGTTTAAAACATTTAAAAAATAACTATGGTTTATATTTTAAAGAGATATTCTGCATAGTTAAATACATTTGGAGCTACGAGAACTGATCATTTTCTCGACGAAGATCATTTAATGAAACTTCCTAATACCATTAAAAGTTTAGTTTCAGTGTTACTGGTCATTCCAGTGAGAAAATTAACGAGAAATAATATAATTACTCAAATAACGTTTAAATAAGAAACATTCATTTGTTTTAAAATAATTTTTGAGCTTCTGTAAATGATCTAAATATATATATAATATTGATAAAAACACTTAAATGACAGAAAATATAATTAGATTTTTTAGTTCAACTTAATAAATTACTTAAATATAGGCGTCGTCCAGCAAAGCAAGTTTTAATGTCCATTTTTTATATTATAATTCCTGTAGAGAGAGTTCAGTCGAATGTACAATTCTACTTCTAAGGCACACTAAGTATATTTTGTTCCAGGCTTTCAAAATACTTTCAGTTCTTTCAGAATACCATTGAAGACATTATTTTATTATTATTGCTGACGTAATGAATAATGCACCTACCACACTCATCAAAGTTACATCTTCACCAGTTATAGTGATTTGAAAAATGGAGGAAAAAACAATTTCTATGGAACTAACTAAGGCCACAAAGCTTGCTTCTTCTATAAACAGGGCGTTAGTATAAAAATAATGGGTGGCGAAACTAAATATTCCAATCATTATTATAATCCAAGGCAAAGTTCCACATTTCGGAAATATAGTTTCGTTAACGATATATTGGTAACTCCATGATATTACAATCTGAATAACCGAGTAATGGAAGATCACTACAGCATCTTGTAAAGATACGATCCGACGCACTATTATTGTCGACAATGATTCCAAAAAACCATACCCGACAGCTAGTGATAACCCCAGAATTCGAGATTGTGCATCCAAGTTGTTGTCCGATTCCTCTAATATAAATGAAGGACGAGTAATCAGGATGATCCCGACAATGGATAACGTGATGGCTAAGACATCAAAAAAATGTAATTTTTCTCGCAATATCAAAAAACCTAGAATTGCGGTGAAAATCAAATATGTGTTTGCGAGAAGTGTAGGGTCGATTAATGGAAAGAAACCTAAAGATTTGTACAGAAACAAGATAGCTAGAGTTGCGATAATTGATCTGATAAAAATTAGCAGATACTGACCCAGGTTCTTCGAAAGAAAAGAATGACCGCTATGTAAAATAACTGATACACATATAAGAGCCATGCATATTCCACGGTGGATCGATAATACTTGTTTGGAGATATCTGAAACGATTTTAACCAATGCCCATTGACTACTGTTGCTGATACATTGGAGTGAAACTAAGATAATTCCAGTGCCATGAAACTGTATTTTCTGAAACGAAGACACAAATGTATTTGACATCTCAAGTGAGCTGTTTCGACTTGCTGCTTTCTTTTTTGATGTTCTCTTTTATCTGTGCCTTTTTAAGATGACGTTTACTTTTTCTGGACAATCTAAAATGTGATAGAAAAATAAAGTATTGGTGACATATTTGTTAGCAAAAGAAACTTAGAAAGAAAGAGGTAACTGACCGGAAGTGACCACATGTTTGAAAGGGGTTGTGTAACTCACTGTCGGAATGAAGTGAGCGGTGTTAGATGTTTAAATATATAATTGTATATTATTTATTGTATTATTTTTAATATAGGAATAAAGGTGTTTCTTTGTATTGGTTTATTTTGGTTTTAAGTTGTTGTATAAGTAAGGGTTCTTTAATTTTGCGTTTGTTTATGTTTGTTTCTTTATTTAGTATTTGAGTGTTATTTTTGGTTATGTTGTGTTTATATGACTTGCAGTGTTCAAAAACGTGTGAAGGTGACTTTTTGTTTTCTTTGAATCTGGTTACTTTTTTGTACTTGTTTCTCCAATATAGAAGTCGAGGCGGTTTTCACATTGTATTTTATAAATAATGTTAGTGTGGTGTTTGTCAGTGTAATTTTTACATAGTATAGACCTCCATTTTGTGCCTGTATTTTGTATAAATTTGGTATTAACTGGAATGTCATATTTTGTTGCTAGTTTTTGCCAAATGTTGTTATTTATCTGCTGATGTTGGGAATATATGGTGTGCAGCGATGTATAGTTTCGTGATTTTTTGATTCATGAGAAATATTTACTTTTGTTTGTCGATTTTGCTTTCTGTCTAAGTGTGTGCGTATAATGTTTCCTACGGTTTGTGGAGTAATTTTATTGAAGACCATAGATAACACTCAAATATTAAATAAAGAAACAAACATAAACGCAAAATTAAAGAAGCTTTACTTATAGAACAACATAAACCAATACAAAGAAACATCTTTATACCTATATTAAAAATAATAAAATAAATAATATAAAATTATATATTCACCCATCTAACACCGCCCTCTATATGACGACACTCAGTTAAACAACCCCTTTCCGAAGAAGGTCAAAACGTTGTTCATTCCTCTGTGTAAAATATTTTCTCAACTCAAACGAGCCGTTTTTACATATATAAAGTTTTTCTATCACACGCCATTTAAATTCTAAATAATATCTTGTGGAAAATAGACCATTAGTTTATCAAAGAGAAATAAACTAGCTCAGTATAAGTCTATGTCAAGTATATTAGATCGTCTTTATTACACGCTAAAAGTTACTTACGCAAAATTCTCTAACCAATCTCGTTTCTTGTAATTCATACTCCAGTAACTTGTTTTAACTGAAATATGAAGTGTTCTCTTTACATCAAGTGTACAGTACTTCAAATTATAAAAGCTACATGTATAAAATGATGTTTTTGCTAGCTTTCATCCGGATCTTATGAAAATCCTGTGACTAGTTGTTTCATTGGAGAAATTGAAAGGATTGTTCTTTGAGAGTAAAATATGGATATACATCTGACCTTAAGAATATAAGCTATGGTATAACATATTTCTATAGTAGTGACATCTATTACTCGAATTTGAAATAAATGAAGCCAATCCTCATCATTAAGGAGCTCTTGAAGTTAGAAATAACTCGTCATAAGAGGACAATATATCAATATATTGGTAATATTAGCAGAAAATATTCAACAGTTATAATTGTCATTTTTAATTAAATACTAACGACACACTAGTCTTAATCCTACTTTGATTCTGTTAACTGCTGTCATTTTCGGAGATGTCCAACGTAGAACTATTTCCTGTGTCAGTAATGGCTGAAATTCAAAATACTGGTTCTTGCTGATTGAAGAGAAGTTATCTGCGTTTCTATTTTACTTAAAATAAATGAATCAGTACCGGTTAATAGACAATGTAGGTTCGCTAAGATAGTACTACTTTATAAGTCAAGACATGGAATAAAAGCTAGTTAATAATTAGCCTTTTGTTAATGACAATTAACTTGTCAATTAATAAGTAGACTTAGACGATCGTATAGGACAATAACAATACGAAATTTGATATGTAATCTCCACATCCTTACCATAAGGACTTAAAATTATTGATAATTACTTGCAATCTTCATACATATTTGACTTGTATGTAAAAATTCAGTGAAACCAGTTTTAATCACCATTGTTTTATAGTTAGATTACCTTAAAGCTGAAAATTTTTCTTTGTTTAATATACACATATTATCCTTGGTAACGGGTTTGACGAGTTGTATTAATAAAGATTAGGTTATATGCTATTTGTTTTACAGGATAACGTTTTTTTTTTAGCTAAAGATTCTACTTTATATCACAGCAATCTGTGTTTAAACATGGCCCTGAAATAACCTGGTTTCTCATTCATAAAAAATGTCGAGTTCGACTAAAAGTCACTCTTCATTACCCTATGTAGTAATCTTTGGTAAATTCTCATCGTCGATCTGTTATAACTTTCTTTGTATTCGTATGAAATGAGTGCTGATTATTATCGCACATATTACTTGTATGACTGATGTGCTTCCAGTGCATAGCAAATAATTTAAATTGTTTTATGTGTTTTAATATAGAATACAGTAGTTTTATTGTGAGGCATTGTTGAATGATATTTTAAACCTTTGTTTGTTTTCTAACGTGACTGTAAAATCAAATGCAAAGTGTTCACTTTATATAAAAAGCACAGCCATGAGTGGTTGAGTGGATAAAATGATGAATTTACTTTTTTCAATGTAAATGTTTTATTGGACAAATAACTGTGAGTACATTGTCTATATAGGTCCATTTTATTATTATTAATTTATTCATCTTTTTATGTTTATCTTTTTCTCATTCTAGCTTGGGAGAGTAGTTACCTTCCTACAAATGTCTGCAGACAGTGAAGGGTGAAAGAGATGTGGGACGTTGTGGACTTGAGGCCCCACATCTTGCTTTACTAATTTCTAATTTTCTGATGCGAGACTAGTGAATTGGAGGTTAAGACATATATACGGTGTATCCACATTGTAATGTGGGTTCTATTTTTTTCTGTCACCTCCAAAACCTAGAATTCATTTTACCATTCTACGTTATAGCTTGATGTTTATGTGTTTTGATTTATGGCTTCAATATTTTACTGTTATAATATAATTACTCAGAGGTTGGGATTAATTTTTTTTAATGCAGTTCTTCTTGATTATTTTTTTTATTCATTAAACTTGAATTAGACATAAATATCACTGTTTTTATATCACTGAAATATATATGAATATATTTATTTATGTTCGAGATGAATATCATACAATATTGAAAAGAAAATTTTCATACTTCCAGCCTCTTTTGTGATACGTGAATCGCAAAGAAATGAAAACAAATATAGAATTAAACTTTCCTTCTAACCCTTCTCATAACTGTTGTAATTCATTGTTGTGCATAACAGTCTAAAAATTAGTAATTAATAATAAAGTGTTGGTCTCAACCACAGACTACTGTATCAAATCGACTCCTTAATTTGGGAATGAAAAATAAATGAGAGCATATAGATTCATGTGAGACTTCGCTGAGAATAAAATTCACTAAATATATGTTTTGTTCTTTCATTCGAAAGCAAAAATGTTCCGAAAATAAATATTTAGTTTTCAACAGCCACTTGTACGAGTTAAAAAAATTGTAATTTAAATTCCATTTTTGATGACGTTAATAAATCCACGTGCTGAAAAAAAAATCAAAAATCGTAAAAAATTTACTTATTGTCTCAATTATCAAAAAATATAGACATCATTTGAAAGAAACGAATAATCGCTTTCGAGTTAACATCTACTTACGTAAGAATATTAAATGAAATTAGCAGTCCAATAGGTAAATAATAAACTAGTGTCCGTTGTAGTTAAGCGCAA
This sequence comes from Tachypleus tridentatus, assembly GCF_004210375.1. Taxonomy (NCBI): domain Eukaryota; kingdom Metazoa; phylum Arthropoda; class Merostomata; order Xiphosura; family Limulidae; genus Tachypleus; species Tachypleus tridentatus. The sequence continues at coordinate 32,880,364 of NC_134828.1, read as the reverse complement.
TCCTACAGAAAAGATTTCTAGCGGTATAAGTAGGTAGACATATCCAGGGCTCATTATGGCCAGGTGGATAAGGACTCGAGTCGTAATCCGAGGGTTGCGGGTTCAAACCCCCATCACCCCAAACATAGTCGCACTTTCTGTTGTTGGGGCGTTATAAAGCGACGGCCAATCCCACTATTCGTTAGTAAAGGAGTAGCCCAAGAATTGGCGATCACACTGGAGAACACTTTTTCAGCAACTTTGAGTTGCATGGGATATTTTAACTATTTCTGAAGGAGTTTTAGGCGCTAATTTCAAATCTGAAATTAGTTTTTCTCTACAAGCTCTAGTTTGTATGCTATTTGAGGTTAATGAAATTGTAGAAATGTGAACTTGCGTAAACCATGTATAAGCATTTTCACGTCCATATATATAGATAGCTTCCAATATTTTGATCATTCTTCTTTTGTTTCAGATCAAACATGGCTTCCAAAAATAGATATAATTGCAGAAACAAGCCTGATGACTTCTGCTACATATGTGGATGCTTCACACTGAATCGTCAGAGACGTAACATATTCTCGTTCGTCAAGCGTGCCTACAAGGCATATTTTGAAGTTCATCTTGGTGATCAAGACAAGCAATGGGCTCCTCATGTTGTGTGCCACAATTGTGAGGAAATGCTTCGAGACTGGACCAAAGGAAAACGCAATGGTCTGCCTTTTGGTGTTCCAATGATTTGGCGCGAACCCACCAACCATGTAACTGACTGTTATTTCTGCATGGTAAACACAACGGGTGTTGGGAAGAAAAACCGACATAAGATTACGTATCCGAACATTCCCTCAGCTATTCGGCCTGCTCCGCACTCTGAAGAAGTTCCTATTCCAGTTTTCAAAATGTCAAATTGCATAAAATCTGTAGCTTGCAGACAAAAACCGACTTCAGATTTGAAATCAACACACTCAAATTGACTATAGAAAGGTCTTTTTTAAAATGCAACAAAATGAGTGTTCCCCAGTGTTAGTGCTGATGCCTAATTGTCTTCCCTCGAGTCTCACACTGCTAAATTAGGTACGACTAGCGCAGATAATCCTCTTGTAGCTTTGTGCGAAATTCAAAACAAACCAAAACATATACCCAGAATTAAGAGAAAAAAAAATATATAATTATTATACTATTAATAATGGTTGATATACTAAATAATAATTAGACTTAGATAGTAATATAAACTATTACCTCCTATAACAGGTGTCATCCGATCGCTGCAAGCTTCTTGTAAATATTTATACTTGCTAGCTGAGAGTCTCCGTTAAAGTATCAAAAGTATATGAAAAATAAAGTTAAATAACATTTTTCTACATTCTTTCTTCTGTTACTAAGCCCTAAATGAAGGACGATAAAATACCCATTTATTTAAAAAAATAAGATGTTTAATTGCAGGCAGAAATTATACGCAACTTTTAGAGGGCAGTGAAATCAGTTTTCTTTACTAAAATGTTGAATTTAAATTGATTTCAACACCAATTCTCCACAGCATCTCAGCGTAAAGTTGGAAGGCGTATAATTAAAAAAATTGAGTTATATGCTAAACGCTATGGAAGATAATGCTTAAGTCACTTAAAGACATGATTACATACATCACAACTCTCTCTCTGTTTGTCTTTTAAATACATTTTTTTGATACTAAACGTTGAGTATAAGGTACAATGTATCTCAATGTTACTATACATTCCTTAGTCGGCTTCATGTTCTAAGTGTTGTAAGTCCATAAGCTTGCCGCTTATGTCTTGATCAGTCTATTTCTTTTTGTTGCATTTTTTTGTTCCATCTTTTTTTGGTGATTCTATTGGCGTCCTGTAGCCCTTAATATTTTGTATACATCTATATTTAACCAAAAACTTTATTATTAATTCTAGATCTAAAACGAGCTAGTGTTTCTTGTTTATTTTATTTTTAACCAAGAAATTGTCACTCATTTTATTCATTAAACGAACACTCCATCATTTATTCTATCATGCAAAGAATAACATCACATCTTTTAACTGGGGACACATCTTTATATTTGCTACGTATTTTCAGGTTTGGTACATGTCATTACCTAATGAAGCTCTGCCTAGCATATCACCCACTAGTTCAGTTTAAGCTTCTCGAGGTAGAGATTTTATTTGTTTGTGGTAAATCTACAAAAGCTGTTTGTAATGTGTGTAATTTTCAATTGTCGACCCTGTGTAGGGTGAAAAGCCAGATGCTCACACTGCCATCTCTTAAGTAATTCTGTTACAAACGAAAACGAAAATTTACAGTCCTTCTCTGTCTTATTGCTCCGCCGCATGTGAAAAGCTAATCTTCAATCTGTCGATCCATAAATTATGAGTCGAGCGCCTAAGTCTTAAGGTATGTCAGATCCACCATCGAATAAGTTCAAAAATTACTACAAAACTACCAGTTATATTTTCGTTTACAATTATTTTATATACATCACAATCGTAATCACATGCAAAGCTCAAATAGGTCAAGATTTATCTTCATCTAATGCTTGAAATGAATGGCACTCTTTCTTCTGTCTTGAGAGCTGTATAAACAATGACACTTAATGTTAGTGTAATTATTTTTAGATGTTCTTTCCCTGTCTTTCCTATTTTCACGTTTATACATCTTGGTTTGTTTTTGAATTTTGAACAAAGTTACAGGATGGTTCCTGCGCTATCCGACCCTAATTCGGCAGTGCAAGACTAGAGGGAATGTTTTGGAATTTCGCGCAAAGCTACATGATAACTACCCGCGCTAGCCGTCCCTAATTTAGCAGTGTAAGACTAGAGGGAAGGCAGCTAATCATCACCACCCAACGCCAACTCTTGGGCTACTCTTTTACCAACGAATACCACGGTTGAAAGGTTGAGCATATTTGATGTGACGTGAATTCGAACCCGCGAACCTCAGATTACGATTTGAACTTCTTAACACACCATGACGGGCTATATGTCTTGGTCTCATAATCTTGGTGTTTTGGAAAGATTTCAAGTCTGCAGCAATTTGTTGAATAAGCCAATCATCATTACGTAATGCTCTTGCGGGAACCCTTTGATCTTCTGACAACCTTCTACGCTTTTTGGGTCGTAACGTAAGAAGAAATTAATATATAGTGTTAAACACATTTTCAAATTAAGATTTATTTGTAGAGTAATGTCGACTTGATTTCTTCTAGATACACCTGTACCATGTGATAGGTCCTTGATATATTCTTTCTATATTGTTAAGACATTGGCTGAGGTATTATGACAGTTGTATGAGACACTAAATTTTATCAGTATATTTATTCAAGCTACGCTTGAATACCTTATATATAATATAGGGTAAAGCAAATGAATAACGGGTATTCTCACCCTAGCTAATTCAGTTGTCAAAAGGGATCCGTGAAGCACTATAGCAGTGTTGAAATTTATATTCGGTAATGAAATGAAAGAATCAGCCCAATAAAATGGAAAGATTTACAAATCTATCATTTGTGTAACACTTTTACACAGCACTGCATGTATTAGATCAGCCTCACCATTAAACCAGCAGAGCCTATGGTAGAAGATGTGTTGAAGTCTTGATGTACAAAAAACTAAACTGTCCAATGACAATAATGCGGTTGCACAGTTAGTCTAAACCATCCGGCACATTATAACATATGGTATAAGTGACTCCATGTTAGAGTTTAGCCTGAACACTCCTCAATAAATGGATCTAAAGTTGAAATAGGCATCAATCAAGCTAGAATCAACTGAAAGCTTTTATAGAGTTTTTAAGTGTTCTTTAGAAGGTTGTCAAGATAATGAAAAAGTACAGCACTTTTATTGTTTAAAGCTTTGGTGAGATCATTACTTATTATCTAAGCCCAACACAACCTTTCATGGATCTAAAGTCTTGAAAAAAGACTTGAAAATATTAATATACTTGACCGTTCTGGGATCGAAGACAATAACCCTTCATTAAACCATCATTTCTGGTGGTCTACATCATCAGCATAGAGGCATGAGTTTGCCACTTCTGATTTGGTGTCACATAAGTCATTATTAACCAAACTTCAATAGCAGTTATAACCCTAGTAGAAATAAACAAGCACTCTAAGTTCACCTTGGTGATTCAGTGTTCAATTTACTCAACACAATATTCCATTGTACAGCTGAACATTGAAAACCAAACAAACAATCCTAATCCTAATTTTGCTTTGTGATCTTTTGGTGGGTTTGGTGGGTAATGTTGTATACACTCCCATGTCTTGCCTGCATACGTATTATACATACAGAGACAACCCATATATTTGGATGGTACATGATCCTTGAGAATAATAATAATTATACTATGTGTATATAAGTTCATATTATATTATTCTGAACTAGGTTCTGAGAGTTTATAGATATATTTACTTTTAAATTCATTGTAGTTTCCTCATAGTTTCTATATTATATCTTCCTTTCAAAGCTGAAAAAGGTTTTAAAATATTTATATCATCATAATGTTCTTCATTCACTGCTAAAAGATCATGTATTTACGTCCTATTTTCATCCAATCTATTAAACTACCTTTTTTCTAAGGGGGACAGATGATTATTGTTTAAATATTATAAGTTTTATTTCCTGGTATTTATATTGCTAATAGCAAAATACCTAAGAGTACTCATTCCAAAAACAATAGTTAGTTTCTGTTAATAATTGCTGTTAAATAGTTCTTCTCATTAAAAGGTATGTGTATGTATTTACGCTCAACATACATATAAAATGTATATTTATCACATTTTCATTATGTTGTAATAAATTTTATATAATTTTTTCAGGGGTTTCTCTATAATTTTTTCAGGGGTTTCTCTATAATTTCTTCATGAAGTAATGTTTCATTGTTACTTTTAGTTTCTTAATTATAATTATAGAGCTATTCTTTACTTATTTCATTATCTCGTTTATTATGATATTTATAGATGATGAAAAATAATATTCTGTTTCCAGTCCTAATTTTTCACATCTGGTGAATCATTTTGATTTTGACATTTTTAGAAATATTTTATTTCATAACGTATTATATGTAATTCTATTTAACCTAAAATTTTTTTGCAAGCCAGAAACAGAGGTGGAGGTTAAAATGTGATACATTTTCCGCTATTTTTTATTCATATAGCGTTTCCAAAAAAAAAGTCATCAATATGTTGCTGCGATATCGTGCTTTGGTAAAAAATTAGTGATGGGGAATTTTGTGAACGTAAAATGATCTGTTCGTCACATGAGAATGTCCAGAAATGTGGTGAAATGTATTCCTTGTAAATGAAACAGTGATTTCTTGTTAAGTAGGAAGAAACAGTTTCATTAGAATACAGTCTTGTTTTGTAAAACAAGTGAATAATTCAATGGCGATATATCCCCAAGGAATAAAGCTATACAGTATAACAAATCATTACTTCGCATTAAGTGTGTATTCTGCTTATTTTTCCTTATATTAAGTGTAAGTCATTCAATTAAATTCATATTTACTTTGAAATTATCTTGTACGAACCTGTTTTTATAAATTTTACCACTAGTTTGATTTGATTAGTCAAATTATATGATAATATTTTACCCTTACCCACATATTTATATTTGGGAAGTTGATTTACCTTTTTGTCAATAGGATTTTTGATGTTAGTAACTATTAAAGTTTCAACACTTTCTTTTATAGTGGTAACTTTTGGTGGGTTAGTATATAGTGTAACATCTTCATTAGATTAAATTTATTTGCCTCTCACAGAATTCGCTGGAAGTTTGGTGAAATCCCTAGTTTTCTCATTACACGCAAAATATTTAAGAATCTGAACAGTAATTAATATGATTAACTGTAATATTAACAGAATTTTGTATAAATATTTTGTGTCACCAGTTACCTGTTAGAAAGATTATTAACCAATGTTGGTGTAGCCGCAGACGCACAATGAATTTCCTCCATTTTTACATCGTTAACTTGCATGCGCTTGGAAATAAAAACATAGATCCTCATGATAACAGTTTCACACTTAAACATCAGATAAAAAGTCATAATAAAATGCTATCGGTGTCTCAGCAGAAAATTTGATAGTTTAATAACGCAAAATTAGGGAACTGATACTTTTAGAGAGCTCAAGACACATCTACCTTGTATAATCTAATATACTTTGAACTACAAGTAATTATCATATTCGAGACAAGAATAGTGGTAATAATATTCTATTTCTTTGGAAATAAATAATTGGCTTCAAAAATCGCTCGCAAAAGGTTTTTTTTTCTATATAATGTTAGTTAAAACTCTTAAGTGACAAAATTATGATTTCTTTTCTCTGTAACATATTTAATTAAACAAAAGTTTTACGTTTTATTTATTTTCTTATCCTAGTTAATAAGATAAAGTAGAATTAATTAAAATTTGGCGTGAATTTAATAAAGGAGTTTGTAATTCTCTTATTTATTTTATTTTTCCTATTTGAGTCTAACCTACAATTCTTCTTCTAAATAATCCTAGGTTTATTTTGTTAAACGCTTTCAGCGAAACTTTCAGGACTTTCAGAATACCATTGAAGAAGTGATTTCATACTTACTACTAACGTAAGAAAAAATACACGCACTCCACCCAACAAAATTAAAACTTCAACAGTTATTATGTTATGTAAGATGAAAGAAAAATAATTTCAAGTAAACACACAATTATCCTTTTCAACGAACAAAGCATTAACAAAAAAATAACGGTTGCTGAAAGTTAGTATTCAAATCGCTAATATAATACATGGTTTATTTCCACATGCTTTAAATACAGTCTCCTAAAGTATAAAATGGATTTTGGAATAAGCTGTTTTTAGGGATAGTAGAGAAAGAAAATTTTATTGTTGTCAAAAATATTTGATGACAACAAGAGTTCTAAGGGGTAGTTACAGTTAACAGCTAGATAGTACAGAAAGGAAATTTAATTGTTGTCAAAAATATTTGATGACTAGAAGAGTTCTAAAGGGTAGTTATAAATCGGAGCTAGAAGGGTCATGTTTCACAGAATGATACGCTCCATTTCGTCTTTTTGCATAGACTTATTTAATTCACTTTAACAGTGAAATGTAAAAATAATTTGAGAAATATTGCACATATATTGTTAAATTCTTCCCTCATGACAAGTAATTTCTAACCTCACGTGTACGTATAATTTTGTCGACACGCATCGCGCTTTTCATGTTGAAGCAATAGATGCCACCACTATAGAAATATAATTCAATAGTTAAAAAGCCCAGCATTATATGATAAAAATAATATATCTGTAATGATGTGAGATTTAAGCTATTTAGTGTAAACACTTATGTTTCCGTGTATATAATTTGTTATCATTCTCTAAAGAAGAAAGCATAATTTAAATTTACCTAATTTTTTTATGGTTTTCAAAGTCATCCGACGCACTATTATATGACTCAACTACACACAAAACCCGTTACGAACAGCTATGTAAGATCCACGAATTAGAGATTGCGCACAAGAGTTGCTGTTCCATCCTTTGTGGTTAAGATATCAATCACGTGTACTTTTTTTCGCTGTATTAAAAAATCAAGTATTGCTGTGAAAATTAATTTTGACTTTATAAGTAACGGTAGAAAGTCTAATGATTTGTACAGAAATAAGATAGATAATGTTCTGGTAATTACTCTGATGAAAATTATCAAACATTGGTCAAGATTTCTAAGTAGAAAAATATGGCCGCAATAAAGAATAACTGGTACATAAAATACAGCCATGAGTATTGCACGGTGAATCAATAATGCTTGTTTGGAGATGTCTGGAACCTGTTTAACCATTACACATTCACTTCAGTAGGTGAAACAACTTAGTGAAGCTAGAATAATTCCAATACCAGGACACTGTGTTTCCTAAAACGGAAATACGAATAGTTTTGACATTTCAAATGAATTGTTTCAATTTGTTTCTTTATGTAATCCTGTTTTTAATATTCTTATTTATTTGTGTTTCTATATGTTCCAATTCATTTTGTCTAGAATATGATAGAAAAGAAAATATATCCGTTAGTTTTTAGGAAACAAGAATTATAATATTGATTTATAAATCCTGGAAAGATTTATTTTTCAATAAACACAAATTTCATAATTTTACTCTTGCATGAACTATATATATTAAAAAGCAATATTAATTTATACAAATAATTTACTGTTCAATAAAGAGGTCACAAAATAAGTAAATGACATGGATTCATCCTTGTAACACATTAGCCCCTAAATTACCACCTTGTTAACATGACTTCTGTCACTGGTAAATTCCATGCACTTCATTATATTCGGTAATTTTAACACTCTTGTAATATTTAATGTTATAATCTTTTGAATAGAAAGATATGCAAAAAAATTTGTTTAGTGTAGTCATATTTAAGTAACGAAGTATGTATCTCTAATATGCACCAATGTGATTTCTCGAGAAATACATATTTTATTGTCCAATAAGTAACAATTATAATGTAGACGGAAGACATTTAGAGCTTTGTATCAGTCTTAAATTGTGAGTACTAATGAAGAAAAGAAGGTACTTCTTTCCATAGCACTCAGTTTATTCAATACACATAGGAAATTGACAGATGTATAAATATAAAAATATACGAATATATTTAAGATAAAATTTCAAGTAATAAGTTTCAAAAATTATACAGAACTGACTTCAACAGTTTCTTTTCTTGGAATATACTTGTAATTGTATAAATTTTAGAACCAAAAATTATAAGAAAATAATAAAAAAGACATTCTATAAAATCCTGATGTGTATACGCTGGTGAAACCTAAATAAATTGGTTAATACTTGATTCTTAGGACATTCTTTAATTATTTATTATTTTTGTTTTCAAAGATGCTAATTTCTATGAAGTACTTATTAGCTATTTATGATGATATCAATATTTTTCTATCATACACAATTCAAATTCTGAAGATAATCGCAACGAAAACAAACCATCAGTTTGTTCTCTAGTTTTTATTGAATGCTAAAAGGTACTTACCGAAAATGCTACAAAGATCTTGCCTTCTTCTAACTTATATTGCAGTAGCTTATCTTCACTGAAATATGAAGATTACTTTTTACATAAAACTACAGTCCTTGAAGTAATAAAAGCTATTAAGTGACGTTTTCACTAAGATTTGTGCAGACCTAATGCAAATATTACTTGTTGTTTCATTAAAGAAGCAAAAGCGATTGTTGTTTGAGAATAAAATATGGATACACATATGACGTTTTATTCATATTTCAATAGTTGCGGCATCTGTTATTTCAATTTGAAATAAACGAAGTCACTTTTGCAATTTTGAAGTAAGAAATTACTTGTCATAAAGCGAAATCGTATTAATATATAGGTAATATCATCAGATAATATCCAAAACTTTTCTTAAATTGATTTTGAATATTTAGTACTCTCAGAGTGGATGAAATAAATATACAAAAACGTTAAACGTTACACAAGAAATAAATAAAGTGTAAATGTTGACCGAGAGTTTCTTATAAAGTTTCTAGCACACTGCAATTAAGTTATCTTGTTAATCACAGGAACTTCACATTTTTATTGGAAATTTTCAATCTTTTTATGTTCGGAATGCTTGATCGTTAGTGGATTTCTAATGACAAATGAATTAAACGACAATATGATAAAAAACTGCAAGTAATCCATTTCATTTCTGCAGTAATTACTCCTATGTAATTTAATGTTCAAATCTCAATGTGTATTCGTCTGGAGATTATTCCAACCAAAGCACTTCACCTCTCCATGTTGAATCACCAACAGTTTCATATTTCTAACAAACGATATGTTGATGATATTTTGATAGATCTTCAGGTTTTAAGTAGCTCACTGGTAAGTCAGAGGTCATAAATTAATATTTTTCGTTTTAATATCAATTAGAGTCTTTAAACAGTCATGTATTGTGTAACTTATAGTAAATCAAATAATCAGAATGTGTATGAAATAAAACAGTCTTATGTTTAGATGGTTGACCGAATTTCCAAACCATAATTGCTTAGCCCTTGTTCCAGTTTTGAAAATGATGTATTCAACTTTCTTATCCAACTGGCTTACGTTTTGAAGTATCTGATGTATGTTTTCAAGATATCTGAAAAGGATACTTTGTTTGGCATTTTCACTCAATGATCGGTTAAACATTCTGATTAATAAAAATATGTTAAAGAACAGTCATCCACTTCTCATTCCGGTTCTGTCATAGGATTAGTAAGTCACTACTAACTTAAAACTTATTTAAGCCTGGGTTTCTCACCATACACGTTAGCAGAACATTTGTTTTGAATTTCGGGCAAAGATACTCGAGGGCTATCTGTGCCAGACGTCCCTTATTTAGCAGTGTAAGACTAGAGGGAAGGCAGCTGGTCATCACCACCCACCGTCAACTCTTGGGCTACTCTTTACAAACGAATGGTGGGATTTACCGTCACATTATAACGCCCCCACGGCTGAAAGGGTGAGCATATTTGGCGCGACGTGGATGTGAACCCGCGACCTTCAGATAACGAGTGGCACGCCTAAACACCCTTGCTCATGCCGGGCCGAAAGCATTTTAACAACTGCAAAAAAAAGGTTTCACGGTGTGTTTTCAATTATCAATTTTTCTGGGAGTTAGATAATAAAACTAAGTTAGGAAAAAAAAATGGGTTTCATTTATTAATTGTAAGACTTCTGCTGCTCCAACGGTAAGTCAAATGATTTACAACGTTAAAATCAGGAGTTCGATTCACTTCAATGGACTCAGCAGACAGCTCGATGTGGCTTTGTTATAAGAAAACACACACATTAATTAAAAATATAATGTAAAATCAAAATATTTATAAGTTCTGGCAAAGAAGAAACTTCACAGAGAAAAATTAGCCACTAAATATCGTCAACAGAGAAACAACGTAGCATGGCAGTTTCTTATACAGAACTCACAAAGTTATCCGAAACCTGTAAGTTAATACAACACACTCTCGTCTACCTTAATAACAATAATAAACTTTTATTATTATGATAAATATCTACTAATATAAAAATAGAGAAAATGTTTTAGTAATATTTTCGTCATAAGTGAAGATAACCAAAGTCGTTGATTAAATTTTTTCCCCATGTTCCTACTTGTCTAAAGAAAGCTAAATTAAGAACAATTATGTACTGAGAGGGAATTTTAGAATCCAGGTCTAGCCACAAAAGAGAGGTGATGATAAACGAACTTTTTAATAAAACAAAAATTAAGACAAAAATTATCATTGCTGTTTTAAAAATAACAACAAGCTATATCCAGTTCCAATTTCGCTTTTAGGCGTAGAATAATCATTGTTCATTCTAGAACTTCACAAACTCAGCAACAGAAATATAACTGTCTTTTTCTTTTATATTTTATCTACGTAAAAGAGGGGTTCGTAATACGCAAATGCTGGACAACACTTCCACGTGAAGGGAAAAATATATTTAAACAATATTTAAAACACTTTTAGAAGAAAGATCATATTATTTAAATATCACATTATGTAAACAAAGAAAGAAATATTTAAATAGTAAATTATTGTAACTGAATATAGTATTAAGCTTGGTACCATTTTACTTCTGTTGTTTTTGTTGCTTTGAATTAAACACAAAACTATTCACTGGGCTGTCTGTGTTCTGCCTACACGGGTATCGGAACCCGGTTTTTAGCATCGTATGTCCGTAAACATACTGCCGAGCCACTGGGGAACTTTTACTTCTGAAGAAGAAAGATCCACCTTTAGAAAGCACTTGGGTTATATCACAGCGAACCTTATAAAGGTGATTAGCTGATTCTGTAAGTTTTGAAACAGAACTTTGTATATCAACACTAAATTTAACAGAAAATATATTGAAAGCACGAATATTTGTTTTATGTTTTCATGTTAGTTCGACCGTTTATTTAATTAGCTACATTGTTTGCTATGTTTATGTTTAATTTTAATTCACGTGGGTATCTCGCCTTAATCTGAAGTAACATGCTGAAATTGCGGTAATTTTTTTGTGTTTCTAGTATTAAAATAAGGGGTCAGATTCTTTTCGGTGGTCGCAGCAACTACCCTGATGCGGCTTTGCTATTAGGAAAACACATAAAAGTTTGTTCCTATTTTACGAAACAGATTAATGTTTTATCACTTGCACAACAAAAGTTCTTAGTAAGTCTGCAACAGTTAGCCAGTGTTGAATAAACATTACAAATATACTTCGAGAACACGAATCGGAAAAACAACTATCCAAATCTTATTTGCGTATATATTTATTTAAACAGTTTTTTCTCTTGTTTTGCAGAATGTTATTTGCTCAAGAAGTGATATATTTAATTGGGTATCTCAGTTAATATTGATCTATTGTTAAAAATACGAGTTATTTTACTTCATTATGTTAACCCATATGTATATATCATGATATTGAAATTCTGTACTGTTAAAATATTCGACAAAAGTAATAGCTTTAGAGGAAAAACTCCTCTGTAACTCTCAAGGATTTCATTATTTTATCTTTTGTAAATAATTTCAAGAAAGTAAGTGAAACAATGGCGAAAAGGAATATTTTTTTATATGGAGATTCTTATGGTATAATTTCAAAAATAGACTAAAATTTATATGTCTGTAATTTTCCAAGTCTTTGAATTTTGCTCATAGCTACACGATGGCTATCTGTGTTAGCCGTCCCCAATTTAACAAGACAAGAGGGAAGGCAGTTAATCATCTCCACCTACCCTCAACTGTTTGGTTACCCTTTTTACTAACAAAGAGTGAAATTGACCTCACATTATAACACCTCCACGGCTGAAAGGATGCGTATGTTTAGTATGACCGGGATTCGAACCCACGACTTTCCGACTAGTAGTCGAGTGCCTTAACCACCTGATCATGCTAGGACAATTACAATCTCTATGTAATGTTTTAAATCACTAATATCTTAAACGAGGTGTTGTTGTCATTGGAAATCATGTAGATTTCTATTAAAGAATATTGTAGAATCACACCATTCTTAAAAATAAATAAAAATGTAAAAAAGTAAATGAAAATGTTATAAGGTTTAATGTGATTAATTTTTCTGTAACTTGAAAAAAGTTTCGATTATGTTCTAGATGATGTAATATCTTTTCAGATTGAAATGTGATTTTGTGTTTTAGATACTGTCTCAAGACTTCTTTTCCACTGTCATTGTTTGAGTTTAAAACACTGTAAACATTTTGTAGATGATTCTTTCACAAATGTTCAGTGTTGTACTTGTGATACATTCATTGTCATTTTGTCGAATCTTGCAAACGGTTTATCAGATATTCTTTCAATGGTATGTATTACGCTATATTTTTTATCTGATGAGTCTTCGATTTATTACATTACATATGTTAGGAGTTACGATTTGGGCCTGGCATGACCTAGCGCGTTAAGGCGTGCGCTTCGTAATCTGAGGGTCGCGGGTTCGTGCCCGAGTCGCGCCAAACATGCTCGCCCTCCCAGCCGTGGGGGCGTTATAATGTGACGGTCAATCCCACTATTCGTTGGTAAAAGTGTAGCCCAAGAGTTGGCGGTGGGTGGTGATGACTAGCTGCCTTCCCTCTTGTCTTACACTGCTAAATTAGGGACGGCTAGCACAGATAGCCCTCGAGTAAGTTTGTGCGAAATTCAAAACAAACAAACAAAACGTGTTACGATTTCAAATAACGGGAAATTAAGTTACTAAAGTATTAATATGTAAAAAAACATTATATTTGTGAAAATATACACACAATAATTTTTAACACAAATACATTTTATCATATAAACAACAATACGCTCAAAAAGTAATTAAAAATGTATCTTATTTGTTTGCACATACACTCATAAATTCACAAGCGTTGTTTAAAGATGTTTCAAATACACAATCAAATAGTTTGAGAGAGGACTATTCTCTTCGTTATTGTTGCATGTTATATAAGGCGTGTTATAAAAGCTCTCAGGGTTAAATTCAATAATTTCGTCACAGCGGGCAATTTCTTCTTGATCATAATATAAGATCATCTCCGAGTAGGTATTCGACTTTCTATAACTCTGAGTAAGTGTGAAGTCTTAATTGGAGTTTGAAATTAGAGTTAAAAATAATAATGTGATTAATAGTTTCTAATGAATTATCATACTTCTATTTAATAAAGCGATTGAGGCTAATTAACAGTTCTCGCGGGTCGATGACACACTGACGTAACATATTAAGTTACTTATGTTTTTAACTGATATACAGTAGGACAATGTTTATAAAACAACTCAGCAAGTTATAAGTAATATCGTGGTGTTGGAGTATTTGTCACTTTACTTCTGTGTTAAGCAGCCTTATGATTTCTAGATATTCTAACTTCTATAATCAATATAGATTTCTTTAGATGAGATGTAATCTGAATTTTTTAGATTTAACGTAAACAAGTGGTCCACAAAATAAATTTATTGGTTACCATTTAGTTACTTTGTTTTATTTTTATTGGGCGTTCAATATTTTTCTCACGTGGATATCGATGCAGCTTCGTACACTGTAGATAAAGAAATGGTGAAAGTAACATCCTTAAATGGTTGAGTAGATGTTAACTGTAGGTTACAGCCTTCAATACTTTGAAAATACTTCTTGCGGAAAGAAAGATGATGACTGATCTAGTACAACGTGGCATGATGGTCCAGTTTCCTGAAGCGAGTATACAAGGAGTGTTTAGCATTTTACATAATATGTCCAATCCCTTATTTTCTAAGGTTAAACTCAACACTTTAGTTTAATTAAATTTAGGTTTTCTCTGTAATTATCCCGCACGGGTATTTCGTAGTTTTACTTTATAAAGTTCTCAATCGCTCACTTTTGCTTTTTTGCTATTTTATTTTTAAACATAAAATTATTCATATATAAAGAAGCGTTTTGGGTTACTTTGTACTCTTAACTTACATTTAAATCTCAATGGAATAAAACTTTCAAAATTAAAATATAAATCTATGACAAATATTTTTGTAATAAGATTCAACTTCAATCCACTTATTTGTTTTTCTAACATATTAGTATCTAAAGGGAGAATTAATGAAATAATCTCATTTTATAATGTGAATTTAATACATTTGTGTTGTCATTCGAGATAGATCAAAAGTAATAGTAAGGTGACCAAACATTCCGATTTTACTGAGACAGTTCCGTGTTATGTAATGTATCCCAGAGTTTCGAGAAAAGTTCAAGGGTGACGCAAAACGACCACATTTTATATAAAGACATCTAATTATCAGTCATATCAAATCTTGAAAGTGTTATGCCTACTTTATGTTATTCTAACATTTAATTTCTGGCTGCCAACTTCTTATTAAAGTTCTGATCATGTGTTTTGTTACAAAAAAGAGATTTTTGTTAGAATAATGTCCAGAAGAAATACATATCTATGTTTACACAACTAAAAGTAAATAAAGGATCCCAGAAGTAAAAAGGGTATTCATTTTAATTTTGATCATATTTTTGCTCAGTTCATTTGCGATTCACATGTTATTACAAATACTGTAATAAACAAAGGCTTTTATAACAAGCAATTCCGTATATAAATAAACTGAAAAATGTTGATAGAAATCTGATGGATCTGTGCTTAACAAGATAGCGAATTATATTGCAGTGTGTAGGAAAATAGTCAATGAGACCACATTTCTACAACATAGAACTGTGCCTTGGATTATATTAAGTATTGGAATACTTTGTTTCGGTACCCAGTATTTTTACGTTAACGCCTTGTTTGTTAAAAAAGCTAGTTGAATGACTTTATTGACTTCCCTGAAAACTGATTTTTCTTTCATATTTCTAGTCACGATAACTGGTGAAGTTGTAACTTTTTTTGAGTGTGTTAGGTTCATTGTTCAAAACGTTAGCAGTAACAAGGAAAGCATGTATTCAAAGGTATTTTGAAAGTTCTGAAAGTTTTTTCAAACATCAAACAAAGTAGGCTATGGATTCATTTGCAGTTGAATAGTAGTTTCGACAAAACATTTTCTACAGGAATAATCATATAAATATAGGCATTAAAAATCATTTAGCAAACGATGACTACTTATAATTAACTTTCTTTATCTGATTAAATAAGATGTTCAAAAAAGAAAGTATAACATCTTTAGTTTAATTGATTAATTTAAAACTAAAAACATCATCATTGAATTATTTGAGCGCAATTTCAGTAAACTTGTCTTATTCCAGTGTGAAGTTTTTCTTTGCCATAAATGAACATTGCCTCCAACTCTTAAAATGAATTTATCCCTCATTAATGGTCTCACTGAATTTACGAGTACTATTTTTCTGAAACATTGATGATCATTTATGTCCAATATTAATTTTTACTTTTTGTCGCTGCAGATAAAGTGCTAGATTTCATCTAAATTATGTTCTTAACACATTTTATTCTTTATTTTCTCCTACATGTTAAAAAAATGCTTCGTAATATCTTCTGAACGTTTGATTCAGTTGCTTTCCATTTATCGGAGATCACCTTGGATTGCAGTAAAAGTAGCCGCGTACGCTATTGAAAGATTTTCCATCCTTTCGTCTATAAACCTATGTTACAGTTGATTATATTTGAACCATCTAACTTGAACATTTGGGTTTATTTATCTACGGTGTCATTTAAAGTGAAAAATAGTGATGCTAATACAGAATTTTATAAAAACAACTATGGCAGATAAACAATAATTAACAAATCTGTGAAATATTTCAGATAACATTCTACTAAAAATATTCTATTTTACAGAAAAAGCAATAGATATTTACTTTCATATTTACTGTCTACACACAAAAATTTATTTGTTAGTAAAGTATAAAATTTTCAGGGTACTACTTTTCCTTTAGATACTAATTTTGCTACGGAGGAAGCAATATATATTTACTTTCATATTTAATGTTTACACAAAATCCATTAGTTAGTAAAGCATCAAATGTTCAGGGGACTGCTTTTCCTTCAGATACTTTTTTTCCGAAAAGTACTGCGAGTCGCCAGGAGCAAAAATAAGATAACAGAGACAAGCACCAAGATAACCTGTTACTATTGTGTATGTGTGGAGTACATGCATTATCAGATATATTTATATACATTTATCTAAAATCTGTATTATTTCAAATGCATGTGACATGTAGAGTATTTTTACGAGTGTTTTACATGTTTTGTAATATATCACTATTGTCCAAAATCAACCGTTCGTTGTTTTCAGTAACTAAAAATAAAAAAAATATCCTTCAGAAGAAGTAAATGAATTAGATGTGTTATTCAAAAACTATCGTCAAAGAAGAATTTATGAACTGTTTCTTTAAAACATTTACTGACAAGTGGTTAAGACTGTTTACCTTCACGACGAGTCTGTAACCATGATAACTTCTGTTACAGCTGCATTGAACCTAACTATGTATCACGTATCCTCAGTCTTTATATTGTTATATTATTATTAGACGTAACTAAACTCTCTTCAAAATTCTGCTAACGTCTTAGGTGAGATACTAGTGACTTACTAGACCTGTGACAGAAACGGAATATAAGGTGGATGATTATACGCTTTGAGTGTTCGCTAAGATATTATTCAGAACGTTTAATTGATCATAGAGTCAAAACGCCAAAAATAAAGTTTTCTTTTCAGGTACTTTGGAAACATACTTCAGACATTTCAAAAGGTAAGTGAGTTGAAAATCAAAATTGAATACACTATATATAAAGCTGTGTATTCGATAGTACACGATGGCAGATCGGATATTATTAACCACACTGCTATGAAAAAGGCGCAAACCCCATTTTTAAAATAGGGGAAAGGTCTATGATCTTTTGGTTTAGAAATTTGGTCACCCGTCTAGACATAAGTCTGTTTTTCTTATACATGTTGTGATTATTTCATTTAGTGTAAGTTACACAACGTATGACTGTTTGAGGACTCAAATTTATATTGAAATCAAAATTTTGAATTTCATGACCTCAGATTTACCAGTGAGCTACTTTAAACCTCAATGTCTGTGAAAATATCAACAACATATCCTTTGTTAGGACAATAACACTTATCGTGTTTCAATGTGGTCAAGGCCAGTTGATATTAAAAAATATGAAAGGTTTTGGTTAAATTAATGTCCACACAAATACATATATGTGTTCACACACATAAAATATGTATGAGATTTCAACAATAATGACAGGGATTACTTGCAGTTTTCATCATATTTTCATTCATTTCGTATGTTATTAGAAACCTAGTAACGATAAAAGTCATGGACCTACAAACAATTCCACACATAAATAGATGGAAAATTTTCAATAAAAGTGTGATGGTCCTGTAGTTAAGAAGATAACTTAATTGTTGTGTGCTACAAACTTTATAAGAAACTCTCGGTCAAGTTTGGCATCTTATTTATTTTTATATAAAGTTTGAAATCTTCATATATTTATTTCATCCACTTAGAGAATGACTTTGCTAAATATTCATAAACAGTTTAAAAAAACTGGTGATATAGAAGAATGGAATGCACGGTTTATACTCCAAACGTCAGATATACGTATATCAATATTTTACTTTGAAACGGTATCCCGACATTTCGCAGCCGCAATTTTGCACCCGACTCTTGGCAGCCAACAATTTGACTGCCGAGCTCGTTGGCAGCGGACAATTTCGCACCCACGAAAATTGGCATCGGATGACTACCCAGCCGAGTATTTATATCAACATTACAGTTTATGAAAAAGACTTATATATCATACAGCCATGTAGCCACATTTATTCACAGTTTAAAGCAGTAGCTAATTCCTCGAAGGAATTGAATAAGATCCCTATTTTTATATTCGTTAACTATACGTTGGACTCTTTGATTTACAGTCTCGTACTTTGCCTTCTTCCTTGGCCGTTCATGCCCATCAATCATTTGTTCCAGAAGATTTGGCCTGGCATGACCTAGCGCGTTAAGGCGTGTGCTTGGTGATCTGAGGGTCGCGGGTTCGCGCCCGAGTCGCGCCAAATATGCTCCCCCTCCCAGCCGTGGGGGCGTTATAATGTGACGGTCAATCCCACTATTCGTTGGTACAAGAGTAGCCCATGAGTTGGCGGTGGGTGGTGATGACTAGCTGCCTTCCCTCTAGTCTTACACTGCTAAAGTAGGGACGGCTAGCACAGAGAGCCCTCGAGTAGGTTGGTGCGAAATTCCAAACAACACTCCAGAAGATTTAGATTCATTTTATTCTTTTTTTCAGATGTTCAATCAGTACGAAGAGGTTGAGATGCTCGGATTACGACTAACCTGTTCATTTTGAATTGTCCTTTCGCGCACGTTCCAGAAACGAATCGGAAAGGGTAGGTTTCTCCGCCAACCTGCGCGTCGTCGATGAGATCTACCGATACAGGTGTCCTCGAAACAGTCAACCAGATATTGTGCTCTTTCTGCTACTACTCAATGAAAGTCATTGTTGGCAATCAATATTTCAAAAATTGCGACAAAATCATCAACGGGCACGAAAGACAGCGATAGCATGCAACGTGCCCAAGTCGCAAGCTCTCCGTCTTCTTTTCGATATGCAGCAGTATAGCCGAGGGTCTGAATTTTGCGTCACAAACACTAGCTCAGATGAAAAAAGCATCCACTGATATTGGCATCGGGAAAATTGGCCGCTGACAACGAGCTCGGCTTTTAAATTGTTGGCTGCCAAGATTCGGGTGCGAAATTGCGGATGCGAATTGTCGTAGATCCCTTTCAAACGACAATCGTTTTACCTTCATAAATGAAATAACTAATCACAATATTTGTGTAAGGTTTGCCCGAAAGAAAGCGAAAGTATCATTTTATACGTGTAGCTTTTATTATTAGAAGGACTGCAGACTTTATTTAAAGAGAAAACTTCATATTTCATTTAAGACATTTTTTGTTTTGTATTTTTGGTAAGCAACTTTTAATGTGCAATTAGGACTATAGAAACAAGCCTCATTTGAAATATAGTAATATCATAGATTTATACTAATTCAGTTTATTTTTCGTTTCATAATTTAATGGTTTACTTCCCTCTCTTGAGAATTTACGTTGTGTGTGACAGAAAAAAATTGTTGTAGCCACAAACTAGCTTCGAAATATTCCATAGAATTTAGTAATTTTGCAAACAAAAATAAATAACTAAAATATCCTGGATTAATGTATTCCAGAAAATCATAAAGTCAGGTATTATCATTATCTTTAGGTTTTACCGGTATATTACACGTCGGTAAATACACTTTACAACAAATTTTTTCTTCTTGAACACTGTTGGGTATTCCTTAGAAATTTTTGTTTGCTGATCACGAAAACCATATCCAATTTGCTCATTACGTACCGTTTCATCGAAATCTTCAGTTTTGTTATGTTTTCTCTTATATTTGTGTCAAAAAAATTTTCGTTTCTGTAAGAGACCTATGAACAATGTTTTGTGCGGTATGGGGATTTCTAAGCATGAAATCAGGCCAGGTTGGAAGCTGTTCTGTGGAAATATGCAGCCCGGGCATGCCTGGGCAGGCCGGAGCCAGCTTGACACTGTCTCAGCAGGCTATAAAAGTGGCTTGCTTACACAGATGCTGCTCATTGGATTAATATAGACCTTATAGTGTGTACGTATTGTTTCAAAATATAGCATTGCCTCAGTAGCACTGTAACAAGTAAGTTAGATGTTATAGACGTTTTACAGGACAATTAGTGTTGGTCAATTTGCCTCGTCAATATCGTAATAGCCGCGATGCATTCTGCTGTATTTGTGACGTGTATACGCTTCTTCATCACAGACGCTTAGTAACTGCTCTCGTGAAGAAAGCATATCATATGTACTTCAGCTGTAAAATTGGTGATAAGGGCCAGGAATGGTCGCCTAACATTTGTTGTGCGGCATGTGCTGTTTGTCTGGGAGCTTGGCTCAGATGCGCTCAAAAGACAATTTCGTTTGCTGTCCCGATGATATGGCGAGAAAAGAAAGATCATGTGACGGACTGTTACTTCTGTTTGACTAATGTGTCTGGTGTCTCTGCCAAAAACAGGAAGTCAATTTAATACCCTAATCCGGTTTCAGCAATGAGACCCGTGCCAAAGGACGACAGTTTTCCAATTCCGAAACCACCAGAGTAATGGACCTTAGACGAACCAGATGAAAAAACTGCAATGCAGGGAACTGGCAGTGACATTGATCTGGATTTTGAGCCGTGCTGCTCAGATGATCCAAATCTCGTAACACAGCCAGAATTAAACGATCTGGTCAGAAATTTGGGTCTGTCAAAAGCAAAAACCGAATTGCTGGGTTCGAGACTGCAGGAAGGGTATTTGCTGTCACCAGGTACGAAAATTTCTGTTTTTCGAAGCCGCCAAGATGATATAACCAAATTCTTTGCACACGTGTACAGTCTCTATTTCTGTGTTGACATCGAAAGATTGTTCTCTGCTTTGGGTTGTGACCATGCCCCGCAAGAGTGGCATCTCTTTATTGATTCATCAATGTTAAGCCTCAAAGTTGTTCTGTTACACAACGACAACGTTCAATCCTAAATAACTGTTGGCTATGCAGCACACATGAAAGAAACCTACGAGAACATGGAAATGTTGCTGAAGCACATCCAGTACAGCAAGTACAACTTGAATACGTGTGGAGATCTGAAAGTCGTTGCTATATTACTGGGACTGCAGCTGGGCTACATATGTTTAGACTGTGAATGAGACAGTCGTGACAAAGAGTAACATTATTCTAGATAGATCTGGCCGCTCCGTAAAAAGCTAGGTCCAGAACAAATAAATATGGCGCATAAACCGCTTGTTGGCCCGGAAAGGTTTTTTTGCCTCCTCTTTACATAAAATTGGGACTTATGAAGAATTTCTGTAAAGCAACGAACAAAGAAGACGAATGTTGTCGTTATTTGAAACAGATGTTCCTAAGAATAACTGAGGCCAAGATCAAAGAGGGCATTTTTGTTGGCCCTCAGATCAGACATGTTATGAGTGACAAGCGGTTCGAAGATCTGTTAGATGGGCCTGAAAAGATTGCCTGGATACCTTCAAAGATGTTGTTGACATTTTTCTTGGTAATTACAGACCCCCACATCACATTCCGCTGGTAGACAAACTCTGAAAGCATACAAAACAATGAAGTGCAACATATCACTCAAGTTTCTTTTCCTACACTCACACTCGCACTTCTTCCCCGCAAATCTCGGTGATGTCATGGACGAACACTGTGAAAGGTTTCACCAGGACATTGTTACAATGGAAAATCGATATCAGGGCAACTGGAATTCGGCAATGCTTGCTAATTTAGCAGTGTAAGACTAAGGGAAAGCAGGTAGTCATAACCACCCACCTCCAACTCTTGGGCTACTCTTTTACCAACGAATAGTGTGATTGTCCATCGTATTATAACGTCCCCATGGCTGAAAAGGCAAACATGTTTGATGCAACGCGGATTCGAACCTGCAAGCCTCAGATTACGAATCGAACGCCTTAACCACCTGGCCATGCTGGGCTCTACAAGTTCGTACATATGATAAGAATGTTTGGTATGATAACTAGTATGCACAACAAGAGCACAACATTTACACTTTACTACATATTACCAAATATGACAGTCAGGTGTGTGTTTTGGTAATATTAGACATTTTTATGACAAAGAAAACTGGGCCTTTGGCAACAACAATCAAACAAATTTTGAGATTATATAGGTAATGTCATCTTTAGCTGACATGAACAATATATTGGAAAGCGTGAAGCATACAACCCGATTCTTGTTGTTAGAAACCGTCAGTGAGAATGTTTTTTGTGAATTTAATATTGAAATTCTGTTAACATTAACGTAAAATACTAGAAGTTAAAAGTAATCCCATTTAATTTCTACAATTAAGTGAAAACTTTATTAAAATTATATGCAAATATCAATAAGTTTATGTACTGATTGTAAGTTTGTGGTAATTAGATGTCATTTCTCTTGTCGTTCGTATCCTATACGATCAGCTAAGTTGGCTACTTAATTGCAGCCTTCAATTAAATCTAACAGCATTTGTTCATTTTTTAAGACTGGATAATAATGTTATATTGCTCTCCTTATTTTTACAATTGATTTTCTGATTATTTAAAATTAAAGGGCAGTATATTTTGCGCACATGTGAGAGCACCGATTATTTATCCTATATATGTTTAGAATTAAGCACAAAGCTATACAATGAGTTATCTGTTTTATGTTTATCATGGGTATTAGTGTGAGTTTACAAACATGCCCTTGTGCCACTAGAGGGTGAAACTTTGGAGATTCGGTAAGAGTGTTTCTGAAGACAGACAAATATAACGAACACATATATTTTTAATACAACTATATGCTATTTACTAGCAAAAAAGAGAATTTATAATAACGATTATTATAAATAATCTTTTATATACGAAGTTTTTATGAACTTACAAAGAATATTGAGTCTGTTATATGGAACTCTATATTTTATCAATGTCTAACGATAAGCGAATTAATTCTGAGTTGATATTGTTACACTTCTCTTAACGGCGAGCCAGCTAGCTCTCTCTTCTTTGCTGTCCACACGTCGTTTACAAATTTATTTTATTCTGACGAAATTATATATTATCCTATTAGAAATATTAACGTCAAAATTTAACTTACTGAAGTTACACGGTTTCACGGATCGAAATCCATAAACGTTCCTATTCAAGTATCTGTAGCTTTCCGAGTAATACGCGTTAATCACAGTTACAGCAACAATACTTCATTCTTTCTCTCGGCATGTCGATTTAAAAAATTATAAGACGAAGTTTACAAAAGTTCAGTTGGCAACAATACTTGAAATACTTTGGTAAAAAAAATGTATTACTGATTCTTACACTCGAGAATCTTCTACAAATTTAGGTAATAGGTTGGAATTTGGCAATACACATTTAACAATATAAGTCATATGCATTTCTAAATATATATATTTAACTAAAACAAACATTGTTATTAAAATTAACACATAATAGTAATTTCGATACAACAGACAAATATACAAATATTATCACATATAGATTCACAGTAAACCAGTTTGTAGTCTGTGTTTAGAAATAACACGGCTTAATCACAACATATGAAATAGTTTTGTGTGGACCGCTTCACAGTGTAGACAGAAACGTTGTCTCTGACCACAAAATGACTAAGAAATGTTACTTCTATTCACGTGGGTGTCCACATTCCTAGTTTCAACTTTAACATTCCTGCCTTTCTCCTCTGAGGTATCCTGGTTAGGGTTTCAACAGCAAGTTCGCACGTACAAACAAGGACATCATCGATATCGACCAGGATACTTCCTCATTGCAGCCCTTTCAGTGTATGTCACATTACCAAAGACATAACACAAGACTGAAACAAATCATTTTCATTATCATGTTAATTTCAAGACTGTTCTTATTATTCATTTGAACTTCGTATTCAAAATTGTAGAACCATTGAATATCATCCAGTACATCATAATATTCATGTTTTCAGAAAGTGAAGCTATGCCTTGGGATTGGAACACTGAGTTCTGGAGCTAAATAGTTTAATATTTACGCCTTGTACGTAGAAAAAGCTGGTTGTGTGGATTTAGTGTGTTTCGTGAAATTTGTTTCTTATCTCATCTTTCACGATAACTGGTGAAGATGTATGTTTAATCAGTGATGTCGAGAAAACCCACTTGTTGAGAAATGTATATGCAAAACGGCTCGTTGGGGTTGAGAAAATTTTACATAGAAGAGCGAACAACGTTTCGACCTTCTTCGGTCATCGTCAGGTTCACCATATATAAGATGTATCTTTGTTGAATGTCGCAGTGCATTGTTCGTTACAGCAACAGTAACAATGAGAGAATGTCTTCAATGGTGTTATGGAAGTCCTGAAAGTTTTTCAAAGCTTGGAACAACATAAGTATAAGATGCTATAAAAGTAGAATAATAGCTTCGACTCAACTTCCTCTCCCAAGTGATACGGATGAAGATATTTGAGTGCTATTTCTGAAGTACTTGTTTATGTATAAAAAGCATTAATAAAAAATTAAAATTACTAAAAGATCGTGAAAACACATGATATTTCTGTACTTTACATTTTACTTTCATCTCTGCTTCAGATATTTCTTCAAGTTCAAAATTCACCTTGAACTTGGAACTTGGCCAAAAAGTGCGTTAGCTTTCATGCGTTCAAGTTCAATCTTATCACACAAATAACAATATTGTTAAACAAAAACTGCACTTAAATACCCAACAAAAGGAATTTTTTCGGGTAAAAGCAAATTACAAACAACTGATAATGAAATAAAAAAAATCTTTTAAATAAAAAAGAGTATCACATGTAAAAAATTTAAACCGAAAAGAAAAATTCTTGACCTTCTGTTTGGAGGATATAGCTTGATCGCGAATGCTTGGATTTTAATAGATAGTTTTATTATAATTACTTTTCTGAAACTTTGATGACGGGTTGAATTCATTGTTCATCTTTTATCTTTTTTGTTCATTACAGATAAAGTGCTCCATTTTTACCAAAATTATTTTCTTAACTCTTTGTCTTCTCTGTTTTATTCCACATGTATCAAATCGCTTCATATTATCTTCTGAACATTTTATTCACTGACCTCACATTTTAGCGGAGATTATTTTGGATTGCTGTAAGAGAAGCTGTGTACCATAGTAACTGAATTTCCTTCCTTTCTTCAAAAGCCCTAAATTACAGATGATTATGCTTGAACTATCTGGGTCTCTTATCGTAAATTCAGGTTAATATATGACGTCAGATGCCATTTAAAATTCTGATAACAATACAGGATCTTATAGAAACAACTGTCGCAAGAAAACTATAATTAACAAATATGTGAACTTTTCAGTTTATATTTTACGTGAAATATTTGTTGTTGTTGTTTTCAAATAAGCACAAAGCTACACAATGGGCTATCTGTGTTCTGCCTTCCACGGGTATCCAAAGCCTGTTTTTAGCGTTGTAAGTCCGTAGACATACCGCTGAGCCACTGGAGGGCTACGTAAGGTATTCTAGCTAAGAAAAGAAGCAATTCACGTTTATATTTATATTTAATGCCAACACAATATAATACGTTTATTAGTTAGTACAGCATGAAGTTTTCAGGGCGCTAAGTTTTCTTTGAATATTATTTTTTTAGAGTTAAAAGTTTTCAAACGTAGTGTGATTCACCAGTGATAAATATGACAGAGACAAGCACTCAGATAAGATGCCACTAGTATGTATGTGTAGAGTGTATGCCTTATACGAGAGTATTATTTATATATAGCTATCTAATATCTGTATTATTTCAAATTCAGATGACATACATAATATTTCACGACCGCTTTATTTATTTTGTAATATTTCAATATTGTTCAAAATAAAACAGTTTATTATTAACGGTAAGTAAAATGTTAAAAATATATAAACTTGAGTAGAAATATATGAAAAATAGGTTACCTCCAAAAACTGACATTAAAGAAAACTCTTTTAAATTGTTCCTTAAAACATCTACAGACAATCGACAAGTGTCTTTGCTAAAACGACAAGTCTGTAACCATGATAACACTTATTACAGCTGTAATGCACCTAATTATCCATCACAATTCCTATTTTTATATCATAATACTATAGGAATATTTAACCAACTGTAATTTTTAAGTTTATTTCGTGTAACGTTTCTGTTATTTTATGAAATATCCATATCTAAAAAAAATTAATGATGTTTTTCATATTTATATTCTATGTTGTTGACGCCACAAATTTCTATTCTATTTCTTAGTTTCTCCATTTCAGAAATGTCTGCTAATATTTTTACAAATACTGTTTTATAGTGACTCTATTTCTGACCTTATATAACATTGATGATGTATTTAATGTTTGTATTCTTTGTGTTAAATACTCGCTTTGTTTTTCTGACCCAGTTTAAGACAATTACTCTATTGTTACAGCACTATATCTCTCTGACTTTAAATGAGTGAACAACAAGTACAGCATACCTGTGGCAGTTGGCACGGGCTAAATAGCTACAAAATTGTCTTTTTGTTGGTTCATTTATTAATAAATTTTGTCTGGATCTAAACAAGCGAACTTGGTATTTATTATACACTGTAAGAAACTTATTTTATATCATTGTTTTTGTTTACTGGATAATACCTTTCTCTGTATGGAGTTATCGGTATTTTATCTGATCTGAACATATATAAATATGTTTAAGTATCTTGTTGTTGTTATTAACAAGCACTCTAAATTTAAAACATGAAACTGAGACCAATCTAAAATATTGATACATTCGAGCTTTGCTTATGAATATGAATACAGATAGAACAAAAAACTTTAAACGTCAATATAACTGGTACTTTTGTAATAATTTCTCAAATTATTTGATACTGAGCCTGACCCGTGTTGTCTAGAACGCTCGACATATAATATCTAGATTGCTCGGTATGGCCAGATGGTTAAAGCACTCGACTAGTAATCCGAAAATGGTGGGTTCGAATCCCAGTGGACCAAACATTCTCTCCCTTTCAGCCGTTGGGGCGTTATAGTGTAAGGTCAATCCCACTATTCGTTTGTAAAATAGTTGCCCCAGAGTTGGCGGTGGGAACTCTTGCACTGCTAAATTAGGGACGACAGATAGCCTTCGTGTAGCTTTGCGGGAATTTGAAAAACAAACAAACAAACATAAAAATATTGGTTGGTAAAATAGTAGCTCTAGAATTGGCGATGGCTCGTGATGTCCAGCTGCCCTCCCTCTTGTCTTACACTGCTAAATTAGAAATGGCTAGCACAGATTTATTTATTTATTTCATCCACATTCATTGACTGTGAATTTTCAAGGCATTGAAGAACAATTTTAAAAAAGTGTTGGATACTTTTAGATTATATTATCCATATATCCATACATAGTCGACTAATAAGAAGTTATTTCTAACGTCTACTGTGCAATATTGATGTAGCCTTGCTTTATTTATTTCAACTTGAAGTAATATATGCTGTCACTATAGAAATATTTAATTACATGGTTTATAATCTTAACGTCAGATGTATATCCATATTTCACTCTCATATGACAGTCGTTTTAACTTTTTCAATGAAATAACTACTCGTTATATTTACACAAGGTTTACTCGAAAGCAAGTAAAAGCATGATTTTCTACATGTAGTTTTTATTGCTATTTGAAGGACTGAAGACTTTTTTAAAAGAGAATACTACATATTTCAGTTAAAACAAGGTACTATAATACCAGTTAGACTTTTTTGAGTATTTTTGGGTAAGTAACTTTTGGCGTCAAATAAATACTACAAAACAAATTTGACATGTATTATACTTATTCAATTTCTGGCTCTTTAATTAACTAAAAGTTTTCTTTCCATGGGACTATCTTTAAAGTTTGAAATACGTTAGTTTAGGCCTTTACGTTTTACTTCTTAAAGATTGAAAGATGTAGGGGAAAGTGCGACATAGCCTGCAATGAATTCACTACATTGGATATATTTTACAAAAATTTAATACATTTTGATAAAATTAGGTAAACAAAATCACAAGGAAAAAGTGCGTGAGAAACAGCAAATCTAAATGTTTGACTTATAATGTCAGTAGGTTGTAGCTAGAAAAAGAAGAAAAAAAAATTAACTAAAACGCTGCATTAACTGAAAAGATCCCAGAGTACAAACTATAATGTGGGATTATTCTATTTCTACATCTATTGCTACTCTTTTATTTCTTATGTGAGACTACAAATGGAGGTTTCAATGAATAGACGGTGTATTCCAACCGCAATGTGCATCCCTCTTCAACACTCACTTCCAAAACCAAAGGTAAATTTTATAATCCCACATTGGAGTTTGTATCCTGAGACCTTTCTAATTAGTGCAGCGTTTTTTGTTCAATTTATTTTTGTTTGAGCTTGTTTTTTTTAAGTTATAACAAACTAATATAAGTTGTTATTAGCTTGGATTTGCTGTTTTTATCGCAGTCCTTACTTGTGAATTTGTTTACTTAACTTTATCAAAATATATTAACTTTCACTAAATTTTTATGTGTATTTATATAAATATATTTATATCATTACTTTGTGAATTGTACATATCCCTAAACTTTAAATTAACCAAATTTAATTTTAACTTTATATTTCATGTAGAGTTATTTTAATTTTAAGAACTAATTATATCCAGAAGAAATTAATGGTGTAAATAACATTACTCTTATATGTGGAAGAAACCCTAATTTAAAAACTGGAGAAAGTAATGTTAAAATTTCTGTTGTGCTGCATAGTTACTCCATTGCACCAAGAGTTAGTGGTGTTTTTAACTATTGTCGTCAAGAGGGTACATTCCTCACTTTAAATAAAACTGATGGCGTGTTTAGTGTCTGTTAAATTATTGCCTCATTTTACCAAGTCAGTCTAATTTAAGTTCTTCTATAAATGAACTACGACCTCTCCTAAAGACTAAGTGTCTGAACAATAAGCAGGAAACAGTTGTAAAAGTCGATCCAACCTGAGTCGGTAGTCAGAATAAACTGCAAAAACATATATAAATATTTTCAATTACTCTCTTTCTACAAAACATTTCTTTCTATTTAAAATATATAATCGAGAGAAACAAAACAATTTAGTATATTTTATTCTCACATGTAACTTGATATACATCCACATAATATCTGAAAGTTTTCTATTTCAAAACTATATGAAACAAAAATTAAGAATAAGAAATATTGTGAATTCTTATATTGAATTTATGTGTTATGTTGTGTTGTAACTTACAAAGTGTATTATTCTTCTCGTGAGACATATGACTTCGTTTTTTGTCTATTGGCTGAATAACAGACGTCACACTTTTGGGGAATTACATTATAAAATAAAACCTTTAAAATGAAATAAAACTGGTAATCTTGTAATTATATCTCAACTCACACGATGCTGGACCTATTATGATATGATGATTAAAGATTTTGGCTCACAATCTGTGAAGCGCGAGATCGAATATTGGCGTCAAACGTGTGATGGAGCAGCAAGAATAAGAATAAAGCTAACTGCAGATTTCCCACTTCCTGGTAACAGAATAGCCCAAGATATGGCGATAAATACAGTTGGTCGGTTACTCTCCAAATAATCGAAAGCTCAAAAATAGAGACGCCAAAGAACAAACCGACAGCCTTCATAGACCAAAAATTAAAAACTTCCATCTCGAATGTCGTGAAGTTGACTAATAGTTGATATACCAAGCTATGTACATCGACATATACATTGGCAATGGACAAATCGCCAATGTAAAATTCTGTTAATACTTTGACAACAAAAAAGAAATTATATTCACAATTAATGACTGGCTATGAGTGTAATTATCCGGAGAAACAATATAGATTATATGAAGTTTATAGCAATAAAATCTGCCCTTTCTCCAGCACCCTATCAAGCTTTAATAGTTTGTGAGGGATTAAATATTATTTTATTATATTTGTTTCTTTCCGTTTAATACATAATTATATTTGTACGCATCTTATATTGTACAAGTCTCTTTTGTTCCCTAAAATTGTAGAAGATTTTCGAGTGTAAGAACAACAACAAATATTTTACAAAATTTCAAACATGTATTCAGATATAGTTGTCAAGTGAACTTTTAATAATGTCACCTTAAATTTATAAATCGACATGCCGAGAAACAGTTACGTATAATATAATTGTACTGTTTATTATAAGTCTAATAAAAAGTGTGACAAACGCTCAATAATCGGAAAACTACAGATATTTAACCAAGAACGTTTTAGATTTCGAACACAAGAAACTTCAGTGAAATAATTTCGGATGTTAGAACTTCTACGATGAAAATTTTATCGGTAAAAATTTCAGGTGTGAAGAATATAGGTAGTTAGCATTCGCGTCAAGGGAAATGTAGCTGTGTGTCAATGAATGTAATTTGCGTCTGTTGAACTGTCGACAAACTTTTCAGTTTGGCAATGGGTAAATAGCCAATGTGAAAACGCGCAGCAAATATATAGATTTGTCCCCAGTTGAAAGATATGTCATTCTTCATACAGTGTAAGTGATGGCATTCTCAGTTAATGATATAAGTTGTGATAGATTCTCGGTTATAAATAAAATGAACGAGCTCGACTAAGATCTAGAAGGAACTATGAGGTTTTATTGAAACGAAGGAACCAAACAAGTGGCAACACGACCTACATTAACCTACAAAACTTCGATCAAGTGAAGGTACACAGAAACTTCGGACATAGAACAATAAAAGAAATATTTATTAAGATATTGAATAAATACAGGAGTTCTTAAATACATATAGATATATAGAAAATATTAAGGACCAACCAAAACAAACAAGTCAAACGGAGAGTGATATGGTGTAAGCAATGACGTCTTTTAGTGATCTGATCTATATCATCTATAGCTTTTAGAATACATCTTTTCACTGAGCAACTGTGTGATATGGCGCAAAATTCATTTTAGAATTAAAGTTAATTTCCATTTAACTTGAAAAATTATAGTAAATAAAACTAATTATGCTGCTTTCTTATAGTTGCGTAAAATATGTATGAATACTTTCATACGATCGGACGCCTTGTTTTAAAGCTTAGTGTGTTATCGTTCTTAATTAAGACCTTGATAACAAAAAAGAAGGTGGAAGAATTTATTTAACTTTATCTTTAATACATGTATTTTCTTTGACGGATAATATGAACTTCTATGTATAAATACTTACAGGAAACTTATGGTGTTCTGATGTCTTATGTTCTTGTAGCTAGTAACCAATACCACTACCTAAATCTAATTATCATTTAGTAAGTTTGTTAGTATAAATAGAATAATAATCATTGATTTGTTTGTTTTTTTTATTCTCAACATGTCTACGTTCTGATAACGCGAGAAACTTGGTTCCGATTCCCATGGTAGACAAAACACAGATACCCTTTGTGTAGCTTCGTGCTTAATAACAAAAAAAACAAGATAATTTATGAAAGTTCATGTAATGGAAGCAATTACGTTCATGGTTTTATCAAAATGTAATTAGAATACAATAATTCTAAGGATAAAAAATAAAGTATAGTACACTATGCTTTTAAAATACAAAGAACTCGTATTTCAAATTCTATTTACTTACTTCTAGAGCAAGATTTACCTTTTCTTGTCAGTTTGAATTGTTTTGTAATTTTGCTAACGGTTCTGTTCTTTCTTATTAACATTCATTTTTTTTCATCAGGTATAATATTATTAAGTTCTAATGCATTTGTTTTGAATTTCGCACAAACCTACACGAGGGCTATCTGCGCTAGCCGTCCCTAATTTAGCAGTGTAAGACTAGAGGGAAGGCAGCTAGTCATCTCCACCCACCGCCAACTCTTGTGCTTGGCCATGCCGGCCTAGTTCTAAGGCAACAAATGCTGCCATTATGAAACTCTTCTTTTTAATTGCTTATAATTTTTTCCTTGGATATACATTGAGAGGCTCAACCGTTTTCAGCTGGTAAACTGTTTTTTGTACATATTGTGATTATTTCATTTAATATAAGTTACACAATTTATGACTGTTTGAAGCCTTTAATCGATATAGAAACCAAAATTTTGAATTTTATGACTTTGGACTTACAAATGAAATACTGCAAACCTCAAAGTCTATGAAAATATCATCAATATAGCGTTTGTTAGGATTATGAACCTGATGGTGATTCAATGTGGTCAAGGCCAGCTGTCATTGAGAGGTGAAGTAATTTGGTTAGAATAATGTCCAAACGAATACACATTTATCTTTGACATAAAATTAAATAGGTGATCTCTGCAGTTATGAAATGGATTCCTTGCAGTTTTGATTATATTATTTTTTTAATTTATTTGTTATTAGAAACCATGTAACTATCAAAGTCATGGACCTACAAGCATTTCAAACATAAATAAATTGAAAATTTTCTATAAAATGTGATTTCCTGTGATCAACAACATAATTTAATTGCAGTTTGCTAGAAATTTTATAAGAAACTCTCGGTCAACATTTACACTTTTTTGTTGTTGTTGTGTAACGTTTAACGTTTTTGTATATTTATTTCATCCATATTTATGAGTGATAAATATTCAAAAACAATTTAAGAAATGTTTTGGAAATTATCTGATGATATTACCCACATATTAATACGTTATCACCTAAAGACAAGTATTTTCGAATTTCAAGATTGCAAAAGTGACTTCATTTATTTCAAATTGAAAAAACAGATGCTGCCACTATAGAAATACGAAGTTCTTTAGTTTATGATGTTAACGTCAGACGTGTATCATTTTTTAGTACTTAAACAACAATCTCTTTAGATTCTCCAATGAAAGAACTAGTAATATTTCAATAAGATATGCACGAAACTAAATGAAAACGTCACTTAATAGCTTTTATTACATAAAGGACTGCACACTTTATGTGAAAGGAATTCTTCCTATTTCAGTCAAGATAAGCTACTGCAGTAGAAGTTAGAGGATGTTTGTGTTTTCTTACAACAAAGCCACATGGGGCTATCTACGGAGCTCACGAAAGGGAATCGAACCGCTAATTTTAGCGTTATAAATCCGTAGATATACCGCTGTACTAGCGGGGGCGAGTTAGAAGAAAGCAAGATCTTTATAGTATTTTCGGTAACTACCTGTCAGCATGCAATAAAGACTAAAGAACAAACTTCTCGAGAAGTGTATTGATATCACCTAATTATACAAATTCCATTTATATCTCGTTTCATAAACTGATGGCTAGTATTCTTTGGGATCGTCTTGAGAATTTGAATTGTGTGTGATAGAAAAATATTGATATCATCATAGCATAGCAAATAAATATTTTATGGAATTTACAAACTTTGAAACAAAAATAATAAATAATTAAAGAATACCCTAGGAGTCAAGTGTTAACCGTTTTCTTTAGGTTTTAACAGCATATAACACGTTAGAATTTCCTTATTATTATTATTTCCTTATAAATTTTTTATACTAAAATTTCTACAACCATAATTATATACCCGGAAAAGAAGCTGTTGAAGTCAGTTCAGTATAATTTTTTGAAAATTACCTCTCGAGATTTTATCTTTAATGCGTTCGTATATTTTCATATGTATACATCTGTCAATTTCATTTAACTATTGAATAAACCGAGTGATATGGAAAAAAGTACTCATAACGTAAAGACTGATATAAAGCTCTAAATGCTTTCCGTCTATATTATACTTGTTACTTAGAGGACAATAAAATATGTATTTCTAGAGAAATAACAGTGATTCATATTAAATATACGTATTCAGTTATTTAAATATTACTACGCTTCTACAAATTTTCTTGCAATATTTTTATTCGAAAGATTATAATATTAAATATTACAAGAAAGTTAAAATTATCGAATATAATGAAGTGCATTGAATTCACCAGTTATGTCATGTTAACAAGCTGTTAATTTAGGGGCTAATGTGTTACAAGGATGAATCTATGTCATTCACTTATTTCTAGTCCCCTTTCTTGAACAGTAAATTATTTGCATAAAATAATGTTGATTGTAAATGTGCATAGTTCGTGTGGGAGTAAAAATATAAACTTTACGTTTATTTAAAAATAAATCTTTCCAGGATATATAAATTGTTTTTATAATTCTTGTTTCCTAAAATGTAACGGCTATACATTTTTCTATCATATTCTAGATTGTCTGGACAAAGTGAATTGGAACTTAAGAAAGCACAGATAAATAAGAATATTGAAAACAGTATTACAGAAAGTAACAAGTTGAAACAATTAATTTGAAATGTCAAAACCATTTATGTATTTGTTTCACGAAAAACAGTTTCCTGGTATTCAAATTATACAAGTTTCACTCAGTTGTTTTACACATTGTAGTGAATGTGTAATTGTTAAATTGGTTCCAGATATCTCCAAACAAGCATGATTGTTTCACCGTGCAATACTCATGGCTATTTTTTGTGTACCAGTTATTCTACATGGCAGCATTCTTTTTTTTTCTGAAAAATCTAGGCCAATATTTGATAATTTTCACCAGAGTAATTACTAGAACTCTATCTATCTTATTTTTGCACAAATATTTGATCTCTCTACCATTGCTTGATGCTACAGTCCTTACAAAGTCACAATTAAATTTCACAGCAATTCTTGGTTTTATTATACTTCGAGAAAAAGTACATTTGATTGATGTCACCGCAATCACATTATCAATTGCCAAGATCATAATGATTAGTTGTCCTCAATTTATATTTAAAGGATAGAACAGCAACAAAGATAAGCAATCTCGAATTCGTGAATCCCTCCTAGCTGTTGGTTATGTGTTTTGTGTCGTCGAGTAATATAATAGTGCGTCGTATGACATGTTTGCACTACGCTGTAATAATTTTCAAGTACTCTCTTATTCAGACTTTAATATTATACAGTTACCACTTTTTAGCTAACCAGATATATTTCTTGAATGTAGAACTGTACCTTGGATGATATTAGTGATTGCAATACTTAGTTTCAGCACCCAGTATTTTTGTGTTAACGCCCTCAGTGTCGAAAAGGCTAATTGCGTGGTCTTAGTGTATTCTCTGGAAATTGTTTTTTCTTTTATCTTTCTAGTTATGATAACTAGTGAAGAGGTAACTTTGCTAAGTGTTTTAGGTTCATTGTTCACTAAGTTAACGGTAACAATGAAAGCTTGTCATCAATGGTATTCTAAAAATTCTGAAAGTTTTCTCAAAGCTAAAAACCAGATATGATAAGTATGGCTTAAAAGAAGCCTAGTAGTTTCCACTCAACTCCTTCTATCGGAATGAAAAGATGAATATGGGCATTAAAAGCTTGTGAAAGAGACGTTTTTTTTTAATTATAATATTTTATAAACAGAAACAGTAGTTTAATAACTTAAGTGGCAAAGAATAGTAAGCATAATTATGTATATTTTATTTAAGTGTTTCTTTTAACATTATGTAACAATAATTTTTAATATTATTCATAGAAATGCAAGAATTATTTCATAATAAATAAAAGCATATTATTACACAGGATTCAGGTTATCATTGTTGAATTATTTTAACATAATTTGAGTAAATGCTTTATATTTTAGTTTAATGTTCTTTTCTACAATTAAATAACATTTTTTCGAATGTATATTGTTTTATTAATGTGGTTATTGGGATAACCACTAATACTGAAAAAACAACATTTAACAATATTGAGAAGGTTCATCAAATGTATTACGTATTTCTATCCTTTTAATCGCACAGAGTTACCAATGAGTCGTCTTTCATCGTTTCTTTACTACTTTTATTTTTATATTTAATCCGATATTTTCAAGGTAAATTTTCTTGAAGATCTATATTGCTTTATCCAAGACATGGTGTGTTCCTATGAAAATTACACATTAAATTCTTTGTGTATCGTTCAATATGTTGGTTAACAAACTTTCTCATTTGTAATAGGTATTTAACATAATGAGTAACTATTGATATCACTACACTTACAGTGAATGTTGTAACAATGAAAAAAAGATATTAATCAGCATAATAAAACATACAGAACCCATCATACGCAACCATTTAAAAAAAGATTTGGTAATTTAGACGTAATCAACGGCTGAAAGCCTATTGACAAAAGCTAATTGAAATTCTGTAGTAAAATTGATAAATTTTTCGATATCAAACAGATTTCATTTATAATGGAAGCTTAGTGCAGGATAATCGCAGAGTAAATACAAATTTAATTGATCGACTGATATTTGATGTGAAAGAATGAACAGAATGGATACTTGTTGGAAATTAATACACAATAATATTTGTTATAGTTTACAACCTTCTTTTCAGTAGATATATTTTTATTTAAATATTCATTTCAATAGCAAAGCAAGAGGTTTTATATTGTGCTGAAAACTCTTCTTTCGTTCTGAACAGAAAATATAAATTTTACTCAAAAGTGCATTTTATCACGCGTCCTGTGATCCTCATATATCAAACAAATGGTATAGCCTTTAGGTGTTATACAATTACGCACTAAAGAACATTGCTGTAAATTAATTATTTTTCCCAACGCATGAAATTACACCACATTATCAATTAGCAAACTAAATGTAATTTTCTTTGAAAAATCAGAGATACAAAATTAACAATAATAAAACTATTTCAACGCTTTTAGAGCACATCTTTATGTCTCGATAGACTAAATAAAAAAATATTAAAATTTCTATATGAATAAATTATTTTGAAAAATAATCAAGTAAATCAATGTAAGCCTAAAATTACTTTATAAAGAAGAGATAAAGAGACCCTTAAAGAAGTATTAAGATAACTATATCTTTCAACAATAAACCCTTTAATGATGAACATATCATACATATATTTTTAGTGTATAAAATGCATAAAATTTCCCTTTAATAAACATCATAAGTATCCACACATAGGAACATGCCCTTCAATTATAACAATTCCTACCAATAAATATTCAACGGAGACAATCTGCCTCTTGCAGAATGGGTAATCTAACACATTATGGAATTATCAGTATAAACAAAGAAAACTAAACAAACTTAAAAACCTAAAACAAAAATAATCTCGTCTAAAAGTGGACATTTTAACAGATATTATAAAATTATCTCATAAAAATAAAACCCGTCAGCAATATATTAACAACATTACTAAATATAATTATTTCTAAACCATTCAGAGCTTTGCCAAAAAGATATAATATACAAATTACAAAAAGTTAGACTGTGAATTTTAAAGTGAATGTAGATATACATAAAAAGCAGAAATAAAACCTTTTACAAAATAAATTAAAACACCTTGTGTTTGAGAAACAAATAAGAAAAACAATCATTTTGTGTCTATGATAAAACAAATAATTTATTTAACAAAAATAAACCAAAATGGAAATGTCCCGAAATGAAGATAAATCAGGAAATGTAAACATGTTTCTTTTCTCACACAGTTATATCTTCGAATTTCCAAATATGCAAACAAATACATAAATTAAACATACAACCTTCATGCCGCACGTTAGTACAGCGGTAAGTCTACGGATTTACAACGTTAACTTTAAGGGTTCCATTTCTCTCGGTGGGCTCAGCAGATAACCCGATGTGGCTTTGATACGAGAAAATATACACACATATAATCTTCAAAGTTTAAATCACAAGACATAAATCGAACTATATAGCCTGTATGGATTGAGTGAGGTAATTGATTACACACAAAGAAATTAAAGTAAAATTGTGTTTGTTGAAAAAATAACAATAACATAAAGTTAAATATGTTACGAAGAAACAATACATTTGCAGGAGTACGACGTATCTGTTTAGAGTATTTGAGAGAAGTGTAGCTGTTTCTCTTAAAAATCTGTGTAAAACTCTAATGAAACATAATCTTATGTATCCATAGTATGTTAATCCGTTGTAATAAGGGAAACACAACCCATGAGACAACTGATCATCTCTATCATAGAATAAAGGGTGTAATATGGTTTGGGTGTCGTTTTTATGCTACTAAAAATATTAAACTCCCATTTCTAATTAGCCACTCAATTCTTTATAGTCGTATGTTTTCAATCGTACTTTGAGTCACCAAAACACGATAATTACTTACCCCATGATAAACTGTAGCTTCTGTTAAACTTCATGTACCTGCATCTGTCGAGAGTAATGTTTACATACAATTGTTTTACATCTGGGTTATTTGAAATGTGGTGTAATATGCATAATGTTTCAGGTTTCTTTCATTACTTTTAAACTTTCAATAGTGTCCAAAATAACTAATTTGATAATTTCACTAAATGAAACAAATTTAACTAAATACATATATCTAAAATTCATTTTATATTCGAACTCAGTCAACAAAGAAGATGTTCTTAATAGTTTGTTAAAACACCAACAGTCAAAAGTCAAGCCCATTTAGACTAAACAGAATCAAGTATTTCCGATTGCACCTGGTACTCAAACACGACCCTTAATAACTGCCAAGTCTATATAGATAGCTAGTGAAGTCTGTTTGACACTAAGTGTTACACATATAATGCACCTATTTGTTCATCATCTATTTCAGTCATTATATAAAACTACTGCGTCCAGACTTAACCAAGAGTATATTTTTCTCTCGTGTAGCGTTCAGTTGTGTTATTAACTATCGATATCCAGAAAAATAACAAATGTTATTTGTAATACTTATCTTCTGTGTAGTAGACATTCTAAGTTACAAAGTGGGGAATTGATGTGTAACTTTCTATTCTGTTTAGAGTCTCTGTTTTCAAAGAATTGTTGGTGTTTTTAAAAGTTGTTTTCTATCGATTGTGTTCCACAATTTATATAAAATCCATGGTGTGTTTATTGTTTATATTCCAGCTGTTAGATCGTTTATTTCACAGAACCAGTTAAAAAAAACATACTTTTACAGTTAAAGTATTGTCTTTCCCAGATTTTAAATGAGCGAACAACAAATGAGACACATCCATGATAGATGGTCTGCGATAAACAGCTACGAAGTTCTCTCACGCTAGTTTCTTGCCCCTTGCTTGTACAGCGGTAAGTCTACGGATTTACGACGCTAGAATAAGGTGGTCGATTCCTCTCGACCAACAGATAGACTTGATGTGGTTTTGCTATCAGAAAACACACACACTCTAGACTCATATGCTGGTGAATTTATTTTGCTGCGGACAAGGGATTTTCATATATCGAAAAGTGGTTTCGTTACACTCCAATTAATTTAGTTCATTTCGTCATTTTTCGTTACTATATTATATCTTATTCTTTTTGGACTTATCGATGGTCCAACTATCTGGAGAAGTATATTTTAAGCGTCATCTTTCTGAGAAACACTAATTTCGAAATTTAAAAATCGAAAAATCTTGACGCATTCGTTCTTCATATATCATAACGATTACTGAGAGAACTAAAATCTATAAACAAAAATATAACTCTTATTTTTGTAATAACGTCTGAACTCATGATGCTGGTTTGGCGTATTATTATAATGGTTAAAGCACTTGACATCTCATTCGTTTGTTCTTGAAATGAAAATTGTGTCAAGCAAGAGACTGAATGTAAAGATGTCTCTTCGTTGTTAACAGAGTTGCCGAAGAGATGGCAGTACGTAATGCTGACTGTTTTACCTCTGTATGATCGACAGTTCAAAATTATATACACAACAAAACAACCTTGGTGAATTTGTTGTAAATTTAACCAAAACTCATAGTGAATATACCTAATCACTTTCAACTCCTATATTTGTAAAAATATGTGTGTAACCGACCTACAGATGGACCCATTATTATAAAGATGGGTGTGTTATCATCCGCCATTAGAAAAAGAAAAAGAAGGTGGAAGAACATTATCTTCAATCATTTCTTGTTTCTTTATTAACAAATATTGTCAACTAATATGTACAAATACTAAGAAAAAGCTTATGGCGATTGGATGTTTTCTATTCTTAAGGTAGTTGCACATATCAATCACTAGGTCTAATCTTTAATTTGTAAATTTGTTATTACTAATCTTATAATTTGATGTTATATTCTTGTACAATTAGATTTGGGCCGGCACGACCAGGTGGGTTAAGACATTCGACTCTTAATCTGAGGGTCGCGGGTTTTAATCCCTATCGCACCAAAATGCTCCTCTTTCAATCGTGGGGGCGTTATAATGTGATGATCAATCCCACTATTCCTTGCCAAAAGGGTATCCAAGAGATGGCAGTGGGTGGTGATAACTCACTGCTTTTCCTCTGGTCTTACAGTGCTAAATTAGGTACGACTAGCGCAGATAGTCCTCGTGTAGCTATGCGCGAAATTCAACAAAGAAATAATAAATAGATCTTAATTGAAGACTATCTGTTAGTTTTGTTCATATATGTGCCCTCCGCTAGTACAGCTGTATGTCTACGGATTTACAACGCAAAATCAGGGATTCGATTTCCCTCGGTGGGCTCAGCAGATAGCCCGTTGTGGCTTTGGTATAAGAAAACACACGTTGATATGTATATCACCTTTTTTATCGTGACACCAAAACCACATTCACCCCACGTTATATATCAACTAATTAACAAACTTTTCATGGTACATTTATTTTTATTTCATTTAATTTTTATTATTTACGTTATCAAAGAAAGAGTGTTTTTTTTTCTTTTAGCAAAGCCACAAAGGCTCTCTGCTCAGCCCACCAAGGATAATCGAACCCCTGATTTGAGCGTTGTAAATCCGGAGACATACCGCTGTACTAGCGGGGGACCAAAGAAAGAGATTTAAATTGTATGTTGAATGTTTTTTGCGGGACGTTTTTGGCATTCTTATGACAAACTTCACTTACAGAATTCTCTTCTCAA
Source organism: Tachypleus tridentatus (assembly GCF_004210375.1). Lineage (NCBI taxonomy): Eukaryota > Metazoa > Arthropoda > Merostomata > Xiphosura > Limulidae > Tachypleus > Tachypleus tridentatus. The sequence goes on along the minus strand of NC_134828.1, from coordinate 32,839,089 downwards.
TAAACTCTCACATCAATCGATATGCACTGATTTATTTGAATTTTTTTCTAAAATTAACGATTTGCTTTGATGCAGCAGGCTGGAGTTGAGTTCCACACTTTCGATAATATTGAGCATTTTTTCCCTATTACGTGAAACATTGTAAAGAAACGATTAATCATCGGGTAAAATTATTCATTTTCTATAATGTACATAATGAACCACAACAGTTATTATTTACGTCAATAGCATTGCTGATCATATTTGTGTTTTTATTAATATGTGGCTCATAAACCATGAAGGGTCTTGTAACAATGAAACTTAATGTCATAGAAAAATGTGATTAAAAGTCAATAATCCAAGAATTAAAAACAAAGTCAGGTAAATTGTGCTTGAAATTTTGCTTATAGTTTAGCATCATTTTTAAAATTCTATTTATTTCTAAAACAAAGATTTACCCTTTTCCTTTTTGCCAATTTGACAATGGATCCTGTCCAAACGGAAAGCTCCTTTTTCGATTCAATAGTATATAAATCTGAACTATATATACGCAGTTTACTCTCAATTGCAGACTATGTTGTCTTCTTCAATGAAATAAATAGTTTATATATGCATACAGTTTACATGAAATCACGTAAAATAATCTAACCACCCATTTTAAAAATAATATTATTTAAACGGTATACATCTTCTCTACTGCCAAAATTTTCATTTGTGATCCCTTCTCTATTTACTACTGATCATAAAATGTTGTATGGATCTGTGTTATTAATACTCTTAATTATATTAAATACCTTACCTCAATAAAATTCGTCTTCTCTCCAGTCCAAACATGTTTAAAGACTTCAATCTCTCCACATAATACATTTACACCATTCCGAGTATCATCCTAGTGGGTCTTCTCTGATCCGTTTCCGACAATTCAGTATCTTTCTTAAGGAAGAGAGCCCAAATTCTTACACACTACTCTAAACAAATCCTTTTAGGTTATATATACAGATAATCAAAAATATCTATATCACGTGTTTAATATTTCTAAAGATATTACCCAAAGTCCTATTAGCCCTATTGCTACCTACAATATATTGTTTAGATGACTTCACTGATTTCTTGATCAGAACACCAATATAAATTTCTTCAACAACATTTGAATGTATATCATTTCAAATTTAAATAAAAAATTAAATTGGGAAAACTAAATGCATCAAGTTCTGGTATACTTCAAGAGCAAAGGAGCTTTAAAGGACAATGTAAAATTCCGGGTAACACCAAAGAGGAGCCTTAGACATACTGAAACTTAATCAGAAGGTAAAACACTTACTGTAGTTAAACCTGAAAGTGAAAAATCTCTAAAGGTTCAGCCAATCTCATCAGCTAGCATTCACCTTAACAAACATTTAAAGTCATTTTGAGCACTTTATCATCGTACAATAAGTCTTCTAATGGTCTGAGAGCATTTCAGAATACATGCTTCTATACGTTTTCATTGACTCAACCCATAGTTACACTGCCCCTGCGAGACAACTGGAACATGATCAATAATATCTGGTATAGCACATTGTTGGTTGTCTCTTTGTATGATCATGTTGACAGCAATAATAAAGGATAGTGGTTGTAAATGACCCAGGTTCCTACACACTAAACATTCTCGTAATAGGAAGGTCAAAATTAGCATGTCGCTAACGTTTAAAGAAATATACTGAAAAAAAAACTTAAACTATTTTATTACATTCTTTATGATAAACTTTATACTGCAATATAGTTAATAAATAAGATGTTGATACTATCTAATCTGCAATTGGATAAGCTTATAAGAAAATATTTTCAAAAAAACGTGATATTTGTTTCCTATGTCTTCCTTTTTCACTAATTACCATACCACTCACCTCTAACTTGTACATTATTTAATCTTAATTGTTTATTGAGTCATAAAATACAAATTCAGACCAACCTCCCACGCCCACCTTTCACACATCTTTTACAAATTGCTAGTAATTTCCTATGAAGTTTTATAATATGTCGTTTTTAACAATTATAATGGCAAAGTTTCAATCTCTCCAATGACATATACATGTCTATACATTTCCTTTTCCACATCTCTACACTTCTAGTTTGAAAGTTTATTTCACGTTGAATAGATCGAGTAACAAAAGTACTATCATTATTAAAAAGTAGGTTTCAATAAACATAAGCAATAAATGTCTTTATTTTCTTGTATAATCTTTATTAATTGCTATAGAAATAACCAAAATGTAAAAAAAGAACAATTTAATTAGATGAGGTAAGATAAAGAAAGATATAATAATAATAATATTATTTACAAGGTATACTCGGTAGGGGATCGCCTATGAAATTGTTAATAACAGTAACACATTTTCTGCTTGGTTTACAACTTACTTTTATTGGAGTTCGTGTAAGGTTAAGATAGCGGAAATAACGAATAAAGTATAAACATTTTCTGAAAAATAAAACGATGATGTAAAAGAATTTTTTATTTCAACACAAAAATTACTTTTTACTCGATACATACAAAGTTTTGACTCCAAATATGCAAAAACAAAACTTTTAGTAAAATAACCCACAGAAAATCTTAATTTTTCTTCTATACAAAATACTTATATATTTTCATAGTTTAATGGTGATTACAAGTTTGGGTAAAGTGCACAAACTTGTTTACGTATGGCTAAACTTTTAAAAGTATTTGAGTCATATTTTTGGAAATATTTTATCGTAACCAAATGTAACAGTGAGTACACCAAAATGATCTGTTATGATGTCTATGCAACTGTACGTAAATTTTAGCTTCTCGTAACAATTTAACTCACTCATAAATATTTCAGTTTTATGGGAGTGAAATATTATTTTCCTTCATTCTTATTAAAACGGGAACACTGTAATGTAAAGAAAATTGTTTGAAATTGTATTTTATGAAATCCCAGGCAAAATTGTATTTATTTTCTAGCGTATAGTATGCATCCCTGGGTTATTTTATATCTCTTGCATTGACATTCACTACCTGCAAAGTATTTCATTGTTAATGTTGAAACAACCTCTAATAATTACTTACGAAAACAACAGGTCCACAATATTTTAGAATAATGTTATCTAGATCAGTTATTACAGTTAACCTTACGTAGATTCATTCCTAATATTCTGATCAAAGACATACATGTTTTAATGACATTTTGTTTTCTGTTATTTTTTATTTAAAAGAGTCATTCATATTATATAGGTCTTATTACTTTAGGTAAGGTTTAGACGCACGTGAAGTATCACAGTATGTTTTTTACCATTTCAAATTAATATATATATGTCTACGGATTTACAACGTTAAAATCAGGGGTTTGATTACCCTCGGTGAGTTAAGCAGATAGCCCTATGTGGTTTTGCTATAAGAAAACACACACCATCTCTCGTGTGAAATACTTGTAATTATTGGATCACCTTTGGATCCTACATCTAATTAATGATGGTATTTTCACCTAGATGGATTTAAACTGGACAAATTTGTCATTAGAAAGATATTATGAAATAAAGAATTACAAGCAATATATGGATGAGTTGACACGTTACAAACAAAAGTTTTATCAGCGAGAATTAATATTCTTAATTAACTTCTATAGCTCCATGTACACTCTGATAAGACACGACTTCCTCGCTACTTTGAAAATCACAAGCATTCCCTCACAAATAGATGAGATTGTAATAACTTCAGAGCGACATTCTCCATCAGGTTCTTACAACTAAAGTATATTATTGGAGTAATTTTCTTAACATTTGAGATATTTTAAAGTCACAAAATTAACTCAGTAGCCCAGAAAATCTCACAATGCCCTTTTGCTCACGTTTCCATCTTTGTTTAGTAAGTAGCCCGAATTACAATCACAAATTGTACAGTTTATATAATTCTGTAAGACATCATGTGGTAGCTCAAATAGCAGTGGACTCAAAACCCTTTCTGCTGAGGTAATTCCTATGTAATGAGTTCTAACTTTGGAATATACTAGGTTCGATTGTATTGATCTTCAAAGTTCATATTTGTATGGTATTGTTTATGCTTAACCAGTTAAGAATCGTATTTTTTCACAGGTTAATTAAGTTATGTCCTGCTTCATCTTGCACTTGGTATTACCTTGCAATTTATGTTAAATATAATGTTGTATTCCAGGGTTTACATACACATTTTAGCCTGATTTTCGTTATCCAAAATTTTGTTTTGATTTTCATAAGATTCTTTCTTTTACAACCAGCAGTCACCATTGATAAATAAATTTATCTTATTCATCTTTAACATTCAACATTCTTTAAGATTTATGAGAGAACTGTGTCTGTAGTTCCTTCAATCTGTTTTACAATTTTCACAATCTGTGCCGGAAATATAAGTAATACTTGTACTTACATACACAAAATATATTGCTATTCATCTCAGGTAGCTTGCCTTACCAATGTGACTTTTGATCATTCTCATAACATAATAATGTGTTGCAACCTAGCATATATTCAGACTGACTTTCTCATGTCACTGCGAAAATATTATTATAGTAATAATTAAAAGTGTCAGTAGAAATATAACTTCGTGTACCAAAATTTCAAAATTAAAATTCTTGTTTTTTAGTACCAATCTGAACATTGGAATATTGTATTGTGTTTAACATAAAGATATCCACTCTGGATTATAACATTTTTATTATTTAAACTTGACACTGACTCAATGGGGAGACTATAGAGTGCTGTCTTATTTTTAGTGGGTTGTAGAAGGAATTTCTAGTTTTTCTCGCTTCTGAAGTTGGATCTGTGACCAGTTATACGTCAGCAGAGAATCACTGGTACTACTGCTATAATGACTAAAACAACAAAGCTTTCATATTTGGTCGGAGCTGCTGCCTTGCTTCTCTATTTTAATACTTAAATCTATGAAGGTTTTCGTGTGCTAAGGAAAGTGACGATCTCATCAAAAATATAAACACAAAGTAAGCTGGTATTTTTTATTATCGAGACAACCTAAAGTAGTACTTTAGTTAATTTTATGAAATATATTACTTGAATCTAGCTTATACAATGTGTGTGTCAATACTAGAGTGTATTCAATGGTTAGGAGGTCGGCTGCCAAAAAAAGTTATAAAGGCTTGGTTGTCATGAACGTCCAGGTAAAATGATTTATTTTCATTGATATGTTCATTGATAATTATATTTCACTTATGTCAGAATGTGAAAGAATTGTAAAAGTTGATCTGAGTTTTTACAAAACAATCTACTTTAAAATATAAAATTTATAGAAATCAAACATCTTAGTATATTCTATTCTCACATGAAACTAGATATGCATCCATAAGGTCTCTGAAAGTGTTTCAATAGTATATGAAACAAAAATTAAAAAATATTATTAATTCTTAAATTGCAGTTAATGTGTCATGTTGTGTTGTAACTTACAAAGTGTATTATTCTTCTCGTGAGGCATATGACTTAATTTTTTGTTCACTAGCTAAATGACAGATGACACACGTTTAGGGAATTATATTATAAAATCAAAACCTAACAATATAATAAAACTGGTAATCTTGTAATAATACGAGGGCTGTTCAAAAAATACGCGGACTGTTTGAATTGCGCGGCTCCAGTTGGTTCCAGGGAAATCCGCTTGGTGTCGCTAGGTTTGATTACGACGCCATTTCCCGATTGCAGATATCTTCATTTGTGTATTAGCTACGCGGTTTTAAGTAAAGTGCGTTTTTTTCGTTTGGCGGATTTCAGAATGAATGACCTGAAGGAGCAACGACTTGCTGTGAAATTTTGTGTTAAACTTGGAAAATCTGCGACTGAAACATTTGCTATGCGTAACATGGCTTACGGTGATGTTGCTATGAAGCGTACGGCATGTTTCAAGTGGTATGAACGTTTTAAGGATGGTCAACAGTCCATTGAAGATGATGAGCGTCCTGTACGTCCTTCCACGTCAACTGACGACCCACACGTCGACAAAATCAACACCCTGGTGCGGGCAAATCGACGTCTGACTGTCAGGGAGCTTGCTGAAGAGTGTGGGATATCAGTTGGATCTTGTTACGAGATTTTGACCGAAAAATTGAAGATGCACCGCGTTGCTGCGAAATTCAGCCCTCAGAACTCGTGAGTTTTTGGCCAAACACTCGATCACTGCTCTTCCCCAAGCCCCCTACTCACCTGATCTTGCTCCTTGCGATTTTTTCTTGTTCCCTTGAAAGGAAGATTTGAGACGATTCCCGAGATTAAGGCAAATGCGACGAAGGAGCTGGAGGACATTACAAAAGAAGCGTCCAGGACTGTTTCAACAAATGGAAACACCTTTGGGATAAGTGTGTGCGTTGTGGAGGAGAGTACTTTGAAGGGGTCCCAGACCTGTAACTTCTAAATAAAGTACATTTTGTTTTATGAGGTCAGTCTGCGTATTTTTTAAACAGACTTCGTATCTCAACTCACTCGATGCTGGGATTATTATGATATGATAATGGCGTCAAACATGTGATGGAATAGTAAGACGAGGAATAAAGTGGACTGTAGATTTCCCACTTCGCTGGTAATAGAGTAGCCCAAGAGATGGCGATAAATACTGTAGGTCGTTTATTATCCAAATACTTGACTGTTCAAATATAGAGACGCCAAAGATCAACCTGATAACCTTCATATATCAAAAATAAAATTAAAAAATATGAAAACTTCAATCTCAAAAGCCTTAAAATGGACTAATGGTTTACATGACAAGCTGTTAATATATCGAAATATACATTGGCAATGAAGAAACCGCCAATGTAAAAATGTGCAGCTAGGCCTTTATGTTTTCCACCACAGCGTCTTTCTAACCAAATGTAACAGCGACAAAACAATCAACCAAAAGAGATATTCTCTAATTACTCGAGCGTAGAATAGTGGTAGACAATATGTTAGAAACATGAGAGAAATTCTATTTACTATTACTGTCTGTTTATTAGTGTCATTATCAGGAGAACTGATTGAGATTATAGGAAATTTGTAGCAATAAAATCACACCTCTCCCAAGTATCCCACAAAGCTTTATTATTTTGTAACGGATTTAATATTATTTTAATAATTTAGTTTCTTTAAGCTTAGTATATATTTAGACGTATACGTGACATTACAATGTGTATTGCGATAGTCCTTCCTGTTTTCTAAAATTGTAGAAAATTCTCGAGTATAAGAATCAACAATATTTGATTTACATCGCCACTAGAGTATTTTCAAATAGTGTTGACAAGTGAAATACTTAGAATGTCGCCTTAAATTTATAAATCGACATACCGAAAACAGTTACATATAATGTAGCTGTTCTGCAACAGTCAGTTTATTATAAGTCTTAAGCTATAAGTGTGACAAACGCTCATTAATCGGAAAACTGCAGATATTTAACCAGGAACGTTTATATATTTCGAACGTAAGAAACTTCCATGAAATAACTTCGGATGTTAACATTTCAAGGAGTGAAATTTTGTCGGTAAAAATCTCACGTGTGAAGAATATAGCTAGCTATCATTCGCGTCAAGGGGAATCTGACTGTCTATCAACATAAAAGTAATTTCCACCTCTTGAACTGTCGACAAAGTATTCAGTTCTAGACCGAACAGCGGACTTAACGTTGTTTTTGAGTTTGTAAAATTTCTGTATATAAATTATCAGATGTAATAAACGTTATTACAAATTGTATTGTTGTTTGTATATTAAAATATATTTTCATTAAGAAAGAAAATTGTGGGTATGAATCTTGTTAGCAGGTATCACAAGTCTGATACATACCAATTTCAATAACCTTATAAATTTACATTAAAATTTCCGACTATTTGAAATCGTAATATGTGAAAACATCTATCACAATGAACCTGAAATTCGTCCGAGATAAATTATAATACGTAACAGTTCCCATATACATTGAAATATTAGCACAAAATGGCAATAAATTAGTTATTTCCTGTATGCATCACAAACACTAATAATTAATTCTTACGGCTCTTTCCTTAGTTATTTGATTTTGATCGTATAATAATTACATCATTAGTTAACAGGCAACGATAAATAATCGCGGTTAGTACAAACCCTGGTTAACCTTCCCAGAGAAGATAGGTTAAGTTTCTTCGATTTTACTATCATGCCTCCAAAAAGCCTCTTTTTTCTTTCATACAAATGTCTACTGCTACTAAAAGCCACGCATGATTACCCTACAGATACCGTAGGAAACCCTCAGTCTTTATAATATCCTCGAAAAAGTCTTGTTGTACGATGTTTCAATAGTGTCTTTCTTTATGTCAGTGAGTTTCTGTTTTAACGTCTACTGCATGTTACTGTAAATCACCCGTATTATTTTATTTTACGTATAATTTATTGCGTTATGAAACATTAAAACGCATCTCCATTATTTACTATTTTAAAAGCTTGTCTAAAAATAATAGACGTTGTAATCGGTTAGAAGATCAAGTGTTCCCAGTAATTAAACTGGGTACTCAGATATCAATGAGTTCCCCTGTATAGTGCTTACAATGTTTTTACTCAGGCTTCTCTTTAGTAGATTGACTTAGCCAACTGATACGAAAAATGATTACAATTATTTGGGAAATCATAAACATTACGCTGTTTGAACTTTGTATGAATTATTAAACTGGTTAGTATACCATACATTCTTATTAATTGTACGTTTTACAAATTTGTAGTGAACAGCAAATAATGGAATTATTTTTTTTATATCTTTGCATATACAGTATTTGAATAATGTTTTTAAAAATGTTTTCATTCAGTTAAGACCCAGATATTTTGTTCCAACGTAAATATGAAGTGTTCATTTTGTATCAATATGGCATTCCTTTCAAGTAAGTTATATTCAAATATTCAACGATTTATTTCATTGGAGAAGACAAAGTAGTCTGCAATCGAGAGTAAACTGTATATATACATCTGAGATTAAGTAAATACCATTCATTGAAGCTTTTAACAGTGACGGCATCTGTTGCATCAGAATTGAATGAAATGATGTTCGACGAAAAATGCAAATTAAAACAATAATTAAAGGTTTATGATTAAACGACATAAGATTAACAAGTCGCGAGAGGAATTAATTTATTAATAAATGGGTAATTTCAATTGATAACTTCGAAAAGTGAGCTTTTCGTTTGGACAGGACCCATTATCAAACTGGCAAATTTTAAAAATGATACTAAACTATAAGCAAAATTTCAAGCATAATTTAGTACACGTAACTTTGACTCAGTACACATGACTCCAGGATTATGAACTTTTAATCACATTTAAATTTTATTGTTACAAGACCCTTTGTGTTATAAGAGCCACAAATGAATGAAAACAAAAATATCATCAGCAATACTATTGACGTAAATAATAACTGTTGTGGTTCATTAAGTATATTATTGAAAATTAGTCATTTTACCCGATGATTATCAATATTATCAAAGTAAACTCCAGCCTGCTGCATAAAAGCAAATCGTTAATTTGAGAAAAAAATTAAAATAAATCAGAGCATATCGATTGATGTGAGAGTTTGTTGAGAAGAGAATTCAGTAAGTGAAGTTTTTCATAAGAATGCCAAAAACGTTCCGCAAAAAAACATTCATTATACAATAACTATTTGGACGAGTTAAAAAACTTCCAAATTAAATCTCCTTCTTTCAGACCGTATGTAATAAAATTAAATTAAAGAAAAATAAATGTACCATGAAATGTTTATGGATTCGTTGATATATAACGTGGGGTGAATGTGTTTTTGGTGTCACTATAAAAAAGATAATACACATATCAATGAAACTAACAGATACTCCACAATTATGATCTACTTATTGTTTCTTTATGAATTTCGCCCAAAGCTACACGAGGGCTATCTGTGCTAGCCGTCACTAATTTAGCAGTGTAAGACCAGAGGGAAGGCAGCTAGTAATCACCACTTACTGCAAATTCTTGGGCTATTCTTTTACCAACGAATAGTGGGATTAATCGCACCATTTTAAGGCCTTCACGACTGAAAGGGCGAACTTGTTTGGTGCGACGACAATTCGAACACGAGACCAACGGATTATGAGTCGAACGCCTTAACCCATCTGGCCATGCCTGGCCGAATATATTTGTACAACAATATGACATCAAATTATGAGATTAGTAATAACAAATTTACTGAATAAAAATTAGGCATTGGGATTGATATACGCAACTAGCTACAAGAATAGAAAATATCCAATCGCCGTGAGCTTGCTTTTAGTATTTGTACTTATTAGTTGACAATATCCGTTAATAAAGAAACAAAATTGTATTGAAGATAATGTTCTCCTACCTTCTCTTGTTTTCTAATAGTGGATGATAACAAATACATTTTTATAATAATGGGTCCATCTGTAGGTTGGTTATATACATATTTTATACAACCATAGGAGTTTAAAGAGATTATCTATGTTCACTGTAATTGCTGAATTTATTTCTATTAAATTTAACAAAGCTGTTTTTGAACTGTAGATCATACGGAGGTTAAACAGTCAGCATTATGCACTACCATTTCTTCGGCAATTCTGCTATAAAAGAACTTTTAAAAACACCAACAATTCGTTGGAAAACGACGAAATTAAACAGAATAGAAAGTTTCACTTCAATTCACCCATTTTGTAACTTAGGTTGTCTACTACACAGAAGATACGAATTACAAATAATTTTTTTTTCTGGATATCGTTAGTTAATAACACAACTGTGACGTTCCACGAAAGAAAATATACTCTTGGTTAAGTCTGGACTCAGTATTCCTATATAATGAGTGAAACAGATAATGAACAAATAGGTCCATGAAACATGTAACACATAGCAGCAAACAGACTTCACTAACTATCTATATAGACTTGGCAGAAATTGAGGGTTGTTTTTGAGTACCAGGTGCGATCAAAAACATTTGATTCTAAACTAGCTTGACTTTTGTTTATAGGTGTTTTTACAAACTGTTAAGAACAGCTTTTTTTGTTGACTGTGTTGAACGATCATATTAATTTTACATATAATTATTTAGTTATATTTGTTTCATTCACTGAAAATAATAAATTATTTAATATGAATACTATTGAAAATTTAAAAAAATAATGAAATAAACTTAAAACACTATGCATGCTACACAACATTTCAAATAACCCAGATGTAAAACAAATGTTTGTAAACTTTACTCTCGACAGATGCAGGTACATGAAATTTAACAGCAGCTACAATTTGTCGTAGTGTACGTAACTATCGTATTTTGGTGCCTCAGAGTACGACTGAAAACATACGACTATAAAAAAATTCAGTAGGTAATTAAAAATGAGAGTTTGATATTTTTACATTATCATGTGATAGAAATGATGAGTAGTCACATGGGTAGTATTTCCCTTATTGCAAAGGAGTACTTATATTTTGTATATGTTTTATTAGAGTTTTAGACAGATTTTTAAGAGATACAGCTACATTCTCTCAAATACTCTAAATAGATACGTCACACTCCTGTAAATGTACTGTCCCTTCGTAATGTATCTATGTTATGTTAATGTTACTTTTTTAACAAACAGAATTTTATTTTAATTTTTGTTGTGTGTAATCAACTTCCTCACTCAATCCATACAGGTTATTATGTGTAATCAACTTTCTCACTCAATCCATACAGGTTATTGTGTAATATAGTTGTGTTAATTATCCTTAAGCCTCTGAAAGGCTTAAAAATATTAATATTTTAATAATGTAGTTAATTAATTGTTAATGGATATTATTTTCATGTGATAATTTTATACAGTCTGTTAAAATGCCCACTTGTAGACAGAGACAGGTTATTTTTGTTTAAAGATTTTAAGTTTGTTTAGTTTTTTTTTTGTTTATACAGATAATTCCATAATGTGGTAGAATCCCAGTTTATAAGTGACAGATTGTATCCGGTGATTATTTATTTATAGGAATTGTTATAATTGAAGGGTATGTTTCTCTGTGTTGTTGCTTATGTTGTTCATTAAAGGTAACTTTGCGCATTTTATATATTAAAAAATATATGTACGATATTTTCATCGTGAAAGGGTTTATTGTTAAATTATATAGTAATCTTAATACTTATTTAATGGTTTCTCTATCTCTTCTTTATAAAGTAATTTTCTAGTATTACTTTGATCTACTTGATTATTTTTCAAAATATTTTACTCATGTAGAAATTTTACAAATTTTTAGTTAAGCAGTTGAGAAAGAAGTGCTCGAAAAATGTTGAAATAATTTTATTATTGATAATTTCGAATCTGTGATTTTTCCAAAGCAAATAATATTCAGTTTGATCGTTGGTAATTTGGTGTAATTTCTTGCGTTGGGAAAAAATACATCATTGACAGCAATGTTATTTAGTGCATTGTTGTATAACTCCTAGAGGCTATACTCTTTGTTTGATATATGAGGATCACAAGACCCGTGATAAAATGCACCTCTGAGTAAAATTTACATCTCCTCTTAAGTGCGAAAGAACAGTTTTCATCACAATACAAAACTCTTGCTTTGCTATTGAAATAAATATTTAAATAGAAATATATCTACAGCATGACGAATATTATTGTGTATTAATTTGCAACAAGTACTCTTTCTATTCATTCCTTTACATCAAATATCAGTCGATCAGTGAAATTTCTATTCACTTTGAGATTATTCTATACTAAGCTTCCATTATAAATGAAATCTCTTTAACATCCAAACTTTTGTCAATTTTACAACAAAATTTCAGTTAGCTTTCGCTAACGTTTAAATTACAAATCTGTGTTTTGAAATAGTTGCATATGATTAACTCTGTATATTTTATATTGCTGATTAATTAATTTTTCATCGTTACAACATTCACTGTAAATAGGGTGAAATCATAAAGTTTATCAGTATATGTTAAATACCTAAGAAATCTGAATTGAAACAAGTATGACTATTTTTGATACATATAATGTGTGACCTATTTCTCATGAGAAAGAACCAACATAATGTCGGATACACAAAGTAGTTAATGTATGATTTTCATAGGAACATACCATGTCTTTTATAAAGCATTATAGATATTCAAGGAAATTTACCTTGAAAATATCGGATTAAATATCAAAGTAAAAGTAATGAAGAAACGATGAAAGATGACTCAGGTATTTCATTTGATAAACCTTCTCAATATTCTTTAATGTTGTTTTTGAATATTAGTGATTATCCCAATAACCACATTAATAAGACAATATACATTCGAAAAATATTCTTTAATTGTAGAGAAGAACATTAAACTAAAATATAAAACATTTACTCAAATAATGTTAAAATAATTCAAAAATGGTGCACCTGAATCCTGTGTAATAATACGCTTTTACATATTTTGAAATAATTTTTCATTTCCCTGAATAGTATTACAAAATTATTGTTACATAATGTTGGTCAAATATACTTAAAAGATACAAAACATGATTATGCTTACTATTCTTTGCCACTTAAGTTATTAATCTACTGTTTCTCTTAATAAAATATTGCAAAATTTTTAAAACCAGCCGTTATTTTAACAATGCAACACTTAATGCCCTTATTTATCTTATTATTCCGATAGAAGGAGTTGAGTCGAAGCTTCAACTTTTCTTTTAAGGCATACTAAGGATATTTTGTTAGAAGTTTTGAGATAATTTTTAGAATACCATTGATGACATGCTTTCATTGTTACCGCTAACGTAAAAAATAATGAACCTAAAACACTTAGCAAAATTACATCTTCACCAGTTATCGTAATTAGGAAAATGAAAGAAAAAACAATTTCCAGAAAATACACAAAGCCATGCAATTAGCCTTTTCGACACTAAGGGCGTTAACATAAAAATACTGGGTGCTGAACCTGAGTTTTGCAATGACTAATATCATTCAAGGTACAATTCCACATATAGTCTGGTTAACTAAAATGTAACTGTATAATATTAGAGTCTGGATAAGAATGTAATTGAAAGTGATTACAGCGTAGTTCAAACATGTCATCCGACGCACCATAATATAACTCAACGACATATAAAAGGCACAACGAACAGCTAAGAAGTATCTACAATTCAAGATTGCGACCCGAGTTTCTGTTCCATCTTTTAAATATAAATGGAGGACGAGTAATCAGGATGATTCCGACAATGGATAACGTGATGGACATGACATCAACCAAATGTACTTTTCCTCGTAGTATTAAAAAAACCTAGAATTGATGTGAAAATTAATTCTGACTTCGTAAGAACTCTACCATCGAGTGATAATAAAAAGTCCAATTATTTGAACAGAAATAAGATAGATAGAGCTCCGATAATTACTCTGGTGAAAATTATGAAACATTGGCCTAGATTTATCAGAAGAAAAGCATGGGCGTCATGTTGAATAACTGGTACACAAAAAGTAGCCATGTGTATTGCACGGTGAATCAAATAAGTAAATGACATGGATTCATTCTTGTAACACATTAGTCCCTAAATTACGAGCTTGTTAACATGCCTTTTATAACTGGTAAATTCAATGTATTTAATTATATTCAGTAATTTTAACTTCTAATATTTAATATTATAATCTTGCGAATAAAAAATTTTGCAAGATAATTTGCACAAGAGTAGTCATATTTAAATAACAGAATACGTATGTCCAATATGTCCAAAAACCACTGTGAATTCACGAGAAATACATATTTTATTGTCCACTAAGTAACAATTATAATGCAGACGGAAGGTATTTAGAGCTTTGTTTCAGTCTTTGAATTGTGAATACTTCAGCTAAAAAGAAGGTACTTCTTTCATAGCACTCAATGTATTCAACACGCAAATGATAAATACAGATGTATAAGTCGGAAAATATACGAACATTTTAAAATAAAATCTCATGTGATAACTTTAAAACTTATACTGAACTAGTTTCAACAGTTTCTTTTCCGGGTATATACTTATGGTTGTAGAAATTTTAGAACAATAAATTATAAGGAAATAATAATAAAGAAGTCCCAAAAAACCCTGACGTGTAATACCTAATATCTAACTACATCGATCTACAATTTCACATCTGTAGATAACCTAAGACGGTCGAAACGTTGTTCTGAACTTTACCTATATAATCTTAAAATTTGTTTGACTGCTGTCGCCAAAGGTTAAGTTATTACCAAAAGACACACTTGACTACCGTATTTGGTAATCTGTTATAAAGTGTAAATGTTGTGCTCTTGTTGTGGGTACTAGTTATTAACCCAAACACTCTTATAATATGTACGAATTGTAGAGCCCAGCATGGCCAGTCATGGCCATGTGATGGTCAATCTCACTATTTGTTGGGAAAATAGTAGCACAGGAGTTGGTGATGACCAACTGTCTTCCCTGCAGTTTTGAACTGCTCAATTTTACACATCTCAATAAAGAACGGATTGCTCAGAGAGCCCTTGAATAGATTTGCGCGAAATTCAAACCAAACCAAACAAATTTGTAATGTACAGCACATAACGTAATTTGTGTTTCATGTTTTTTGTATGCAAACTACAATATTTATTATTGTGTAAAATCGCTGTAAAATATTTTAAAGCTCTTTCATCCATTTATGACTGTCACTTCAGCTTATACTTTGTACGTTCTAACATAACTGTGACATCAAATGCGAAGTGTTCACTTTATATCAAGTTTAAATTCCTTAAAGATCAAGTGAATAAAATGATGAGTTCACTTGTCTCACGTAATCTATATGCAGATATTTAACTATTTATTTAATATAATATTACATTATATACCACTGAAAAAAGACTTTCATCGTAACAATATATGTCGCACCAAAGTTAAGTCGGATGAAAAAATGCAGATTAAAGAAACAATAATTAAAGAATTATTATTAAACGATATAAGTTTAACAAATGAAATGCCAATGGCTCGCAGAAGTAGAAAATGTATCAATAAATTGGTAATTTCAACTGAAAACTGCCGAAAATGAACTTTTCATTTGGACAGGATCCAATGTAAAATTCAAACTATATGTAAGATTCCAAACACAATTTAGTACATGTGACTTTATTATTAACTCTAAAATTATTGACTTTTAATCGCATTTTCTATGACTTTAAGTTTCATTGTTACAAGACCCTTCGATGTATATGAGCCATAAAACAATGAAAAGTAAAGTATTATTTCCAGTACTATTGACCTTAATAAAAACTGTTGTGGTTCATTAAGTATATTACAGAAATGAGTAACATTATGCGATGATTGGTTGGTTCATTACAATGTTTCAAGTAAAAGGCAAAAAATGCTTAATGTTATGAAAAATGTTGAACTCAACTCCAATCTACTATATA
>NC_134828.1:32725493-32822286 GCF_004210375.1 Tachypleus tridentatus | reverse complement strand
ATGAATCCATATCATTTACTTATTTTTGACCTCTTTATTGAACAGTAAATATTTATATCAATTAATATTGATTGTTAACATATATAGTTCATGTGGGAGTAAAATTACAAGCTTTGTGTTTATTGAAAAATAAATCTTTCCAAAATTTATGAATCATTATTATAATAATTGTTTTGTCCTAAACACTAACGGCTATATTTTCTTTTCTATCATACTCTAGATTGCCTGGACAAAGTGAATTGGAATATAAGGAAACACACACAAAAAGGAAAATATTAAAAACAGGATTATATAAAGAAACAAGTTGAGACAATTTATTTGAAATGTAAAAACTATTCGAATCTCCGTTTTAGAAAATCTTATTTCTGTACAAAACATTAGACTTTCTACCGTTACTCGACGTTACAGTCCTTACAAAGTCAAAATTAATTTTCACAACAATTCTTGGTTTTTTAATACTGCGAGAAAAAGTACATATGATTGATTTCTTAGCCATAAAGGATGGAACAGTAACTCGGGTGAGCAATCTCTAATTCGTGGATCTTTCTTAACTGCTGGTAATGGGTTTTGTATGTCGTTGAGTCATATAATAGTGCGTCGGATGACATGTTTGCACCACGCTGTAATTTTAATTTTAAGATTAATATTGCCTTTTATGCATTAGAAAGTTTCCAAATTTTACGTGAAATCTTTGCTTTTTATTATTATTTTCATTAACAACTCATTTCTACTTTCAGTAGATTTCACCACTTCTTTAAAAACCATAAAAAAACACGCAAATATAAATTATGCTTTCTTCGTTGGCTAATGATAACAAATTATGATACGGAAACATAAATGTTTACACAAAATAGCTTAAATCTCACATCATCATATATATATTATTTTTATCATATAATGCTGGGTTTATACATGAAAGACGCGATGCGTGACTATAAAATTATACATACACGTGAGGCTAGAAATTACTTCTAGAAGAAGAATTTAACAATATATGTGCAATATGAACGAAAATGTCCAAGATATTTCTCACGTTATTTTTACATTTCACTGTTAAAGTGAACGAAATAAGTCTATGCAAAGAGATCAAATGGAGCGTGTTATTCTGTAAAACGTGTCCGTTCTAGCTCCTAACTGTATATACCCCTTAGAACTCTTGCAGTCACAAATATTTTTGACAACAATTAAATTTTCTTTCTAAATTATCCCTATAAACAGCTTATTCCAAAATTCATTTTATACTTTAGGAGAGTGTATTTCAAGCATGTGGAAATATAAAATGGATTATATTAGCGATTTGAACACTTACTTTCAGCAACCGTTATTTTTTGTTAATGCTTTGTTCTTTGAAAGGGCTAATTGTGTGCTTATCTTGAAATTATTTTTCTTTCATCTCACATAACATAATAACTGTTGAAATGGTAACTTTGTTGAGTGGAGTGTGTGCATTTTTTATACGTTACTATTAAGTATGAAATCACTTCGTCAATGGTATTCTGAAAGTCCGGAAAGTTTCGCTGAAAGCGTTTAACAAAATAGACCTAGGATTATTTATAAGAAGAATAGTAAGTTATACTCCAATTCCTTTATAGGAATAATAAAATAAATAAGAGTATTATAAAATCCTTTCTTAAATTAACGCCGAATTTTAATTAATTCTATTTTATCTTGTTAACTAGGATCAGAAAATAAATGAAACGTACAAAATTTAGTTTAATTAAATATGTTACAAAAAAAAGAAACCATAATTTTGTCAGTTAAGAGTTTTTAACTTACATTATATAAAAATAACTTTTTGCGGTTATTTTTAGAAGCCAAATATTTATTTCCAAAGAAATAGAATATTATTATCACACAAGATTCAGGTGCATCCAAGGCGAATTATTTAAACAACAAAGAATTCTTGAGTCGTATATGATAATTACTTGTAGTTCAAAATACATTTGATTATACAAGGTAGATGTGTCTTGAGCTCTTTAAAGTATCAGTTCCTTAATTATAGCGTTATGAAACTATCAAATTTACTGCTGAGACATCGAGAGCATTTCATTAGAACTTTTTATCTGATATTTAACTGGGAAACTGTTATCATGAGAATTTATGTTTTTATATCCAAGCTCATGCTAATCAACTATGCAAAAAATGGAGGAAATTCATTGTGTGTCTGCGGCGACACCAACATTGGTTAATAGTCTTTATGATAGATAACTGGTGACACAAAATATACCTCTTTTTGTTGGTAAAAGTAGCCCAAGAGTTGGTGTTGGGTGGTGATGACTAGCTGCCTTCCCTCTAGTCTTACACTGCTAAATTAGGGACGGCTAGCACAGATAGCCCTCGAGTAGTTTTGTGCGAAATTATAAAAGCAAAAACAAAAAACAAACGTTGTTTGTCCCTGGCTACATCAATATTGGTTAATAGTCTTTCTAATAAGTAACTGGTGACACAAAATATTTAAACAACATTTTGTTAATATTACAGTTAATCATATTAAATACTGTTCAGATTCTTAAATATTTTGTAATGAGAAAACTTGGGATTTGACCAAACTTCCAGCGAATGCTGTGAAAGGCAAATAAATTTAATCTAATCAAGGTGTTACAATATATACTAACCCACCAAAAGTTACCACTATAAAAGAAAGTGATGAAACTTTAATAGTTACTAACAACAAAAATCCTATTGACAGAAAGGTAACTGAACTTCACACATATAAATATGTGGGTGTTTGAATAATATTATCATATCATTTGACTAATCAAATCAGACTAGTGGTAATATTTATAAAAATAGGTTCGTACATAATAATTTCAAAGTAAATACGAATTTAATTGAATGAATTACACTTAATATAAAGAAAAATAAGCAGAATACACACTTGATGCTTGATGCGAAGTAATGATTTGTTATACTGTATAGCTTTATTCCCTGGTGATGTGTCGCCATTGAAGTATTCACTTGTATTACAAAACAAGTCTGTATTCTGATGAATCTGTTTCTTCCTACTTAACAAGAAATATCTGTTTCATTTACAAGGAATACATTTCACCACATTTCTGGACATTTTCATGTGACAAACAAATGATTCTACATTCACAAAATACGACATCACTAATTTCTTCCCAAAGCACGAAATCGCAGCAACATATTGATGATATATTTTTTCTGAAACCCTATATGAATGAAAGATAGCGGAAAATGTATCACATTTTCCCTCCACCTCTCTTTCAGGCTTGTCCTCAAGCTCGTAATTAACTTTAATTCTGCAACATGGCTAAGAAGTTTATGTTCTTCACCACATAAAAAACATTGTTTTTGAACAAAGAACTACATAATAATGCAAAACAATTTCAGGTTTAATAGTTACATATAATACGTTATGAAATAAAATATTTCTAAACATGTCAAAATTAAAATGATCACCTGATGTGTAAAATTAGGATTAAAAACAGAAAATTCTTTTCATTATCTATAAATATCATAATAAACGGGATAATGAAATAAGCAAAACATAGCTCTATAATTATAATTGAGAAACTAAAAGTAATCATGAAACATTACTTCATGAAGAAATTATAGAGAAACCCTGAAAAAGTATATAAAATTTATTACAACATTCAAAAAAATTTATAATGAAAATGTGATAAATATATATTTTATACCTATGTTGAACGTAAATACATACACACACCTTTACTAATTTTTAGACTGTTATGCACAACAATGAATTACAACAGTTATGAGAAGAGTTAGAAGGAAAGTTTAATTCTATATTTGTTATCATTTCTTTGCGGTTCATATATCAGAAAAGAGACTGGAAGTATGAAAATTTTCTTTTCAATATTGTATGATATTCATCTCGAACATAAATAAATATATATATATATATATTTCAGTGATATTAAAAGAGTGATATTTATGTCTAATTCAAGTTTAATGAATAAAGAAAATAATCAGGAAGAACTGCGTTAAAAACAGTTAATCCACACCTCTGAGTAATTATGTTATAACAGTAAAATATTGAAGCCATAAATCAAAACACGTAAACATCAAGCTATAACGTAGAATAATAAAATGTATTCTAGGTTTTGGAGGTGACAGCAAAAATGGAACCCACATTACAATAGGGATACACTGCATATAAGTGTTAACCTCCAATTCACTAGTCTCGCATCAGAAAATTAAAATTAAGAAAGCAAGATGGGGGGCCTTAAGTCCACAACGTCCCAGAGCTATATCACCCTTCACTGTCTGCAGACATTTGTAGGAAGGTAACTGCTCTCCCAAGCTAGAATGAGAAAAAGATAAACATAAAAAGATGAATAAATTAATAATAATAAAAGGACCTATATAGACAGTGTACTCACAGTTATTTGTCCAATAAAACATTTACATTGAAAAACGTAAATTCATCATTTTATCCACTCAACCACTCATGGCTGTGCTTTTTATATAAAGTGAACACTTTGCATTTGATTTTACAGTCACGTTAGAAAACAAACAAAGGTTTAAAATATCATTCAACAATGCCTCACAATAAAACTACTGTATTTTATATTAAAAAACATAAAAAAAATTAAATTATTTGCTATGCACTGGAAGCACATCAGTCATACAAGTAATATTTGCGATAATAATCAGCACTCATTTCATACGAATACAAAGAAAGTTATAACAGCTCGACGATGAGAATTTACCAAAGATTACTACCTAGGGTAATGAAGAGTGACTTTTAGTCGAACTCGACATTTTTATGAATGAGAAACTAGGTTATTTGAGGGCCATGTTTAAACACAGATTGCTGTGATATAAAGTAGAATCTTTAGCTAAAAAAAAACGGTATCCTGTAAAACAAATAGCAAATAACCTGATCTTTATTAATACAAGTCGTCAAACCTGCTACGAGGTAGAACATGTGTATATTAAAGAAAGAAAATGTTTCAGCGTTAAGGTAATCTAACTATAAAACAATGGTGATTAAAACTGGTTTCACTGAATTTTTACATAAAAGTAAAATATGTATGAAGATTGCAAGTAATTATCAATAATTTTAAGTCCTTATGGTAAGGTTGTGGAGATTACATATCAAATTTTGTATTGTTATTGTCGTATACGATTGTCTAAGTCTATTTATCAATTGACAAGTTAATTGTCATTAACAAGAGGCAAATTATTAGCTAGCATTTATTCCATGTCTTGACTTATTAAGAAGTACTATCTTAGCGAACCTACATTGGCTATGAACCGGAACTGATTCATTCATTTTAAGGAACATAAAAACGCAGATAACTTCACTTCAGTCAGCAAGAACCAGAATTTCAGCCATTACTGACACAGGAAATAGTTGTACGTTGGACATCTCCGTAAATGACAGCAGTTAACAGAATCAAAGTAGGATTAAGACTAGTGTGTCGTTAGTATTTAATTAAAATGACAAATATAAGTGTTAAATATTTTTTGCTGATATTACCAGTGTAGTGTTATATTGTCCTATTATGACAAGTTATTTCTATCTTCAAGAGCTCCATAATGTTGAGGATTGGCTTCATTTGTTTCAAATTCAGTAATAGATGTCACTACTATAGAAATATGCTATACCATAGCTTATATTCTTAAGGTAAAATGTATATTCATATTTTACACTCAAAGAAGAATCCTTTCAATTTCTCCAATGAAACAACAAGTCGCAGGATTTGCATAAGATCCGGATGAAAGCTAGCAGAAACATAATTTTATACATGTAGCTTTTATAATTTGAAGGACTGCCCACTTGTCATCATTTGAAAGAAACGAATAATCGCTATCGAGTTAACATCTACTTACGGAAGAATATTAAATGAAATTAGCAGTCCAAAAGATAAATAACAAAGTAGTGTCTGTTGTAGTTAAGCGCAATCCTACACAAAAGGTTTCAAGCGGTATAAGTAGCTGGACATACCCAGGGCTAGGCATGGCTAGGTGGAAAACGACTCGACTCGTAATCCGAGGTTTGCGGATTCAAATCCTCATCACACCAAACATGCTCGCCCTTTCTGCCGTTGCAGCGTTTTATGGAGACGGTCAATCCCACTATTTGTTAGTAAAAGAGTAGCCCAAAATTGGCTATTGGTGGTGATGACTAATTGCCTTCCCTACAGTCTTGCACTGCTAAATTAAGGACGACTAGCGCAGATAACCCTCTTGAAGCTTTGTGCGAAATTCAAAACACATACCCAGAGTTAAGAGAAAAAATTAAAAAATATATAATTATTATCCTATTAATAATGATAAATATACTAAAAATAATTAGACTTAGATAGTGATATACGCTATTACCTAACTAACAGATATCATCTGAGTCAAACTTCTTGTAAGTGTTTATACTTGCAATCTGAGAGTATCCGTTAAAGAATCAAAAGTATATGAAGGATAAAGTTAAATAACGTTTTTCTACATTTTTTCTTCTGTTACTAAGCCCTAAATGAAAGACGACAAAATACCCATTTAAAAAAAAAAAAGTTTAATCGCAGGCAGAAACTGTACGCAACTATTGAGGGCAGAGAAATCAGTTTTCTTTACTAAAATGTTCAAGTTAAATTGATTTCAACACAAATCCTACACAGCATCTCACTCAGCGTAATGTTGGAAGGCGTATAATTAAAAAAAAATGGATTATATACTAAACGCTATGGAAGATAATGCTTAAGTCATCACTTAAAGACATGATTACATGCATCACAACTCTCTCTCTGTTTGACTTTTCTAAACATTTTTGTTAATACTAAACTTTGAGTATAAGGTACAATGTGTCTGAATGTTACTATACATTCCTTAGTCGTTAAAGCTTCATGTTTCAAATGTTGTAAGTCCATAAGCTTGCCGCTGAGTTATGATCAGTCTATTTTTTTGTTGTTGCATTTTCCTTGTTCCATCTTTTTTTGGTAATTCTATTGGCGTCCTGTAGCCCTTAATATTTTGTATACATCTATATTGAACCAAAACCTTCATCATTAATTTTAGAACTAGAACGAGCTAGTGTTTCTTGTTTATTTTATTTCAAACCAAGAAATTATCATTCATTTTATTCATTAAACGAACACTCCATCATTTATTATATTATGCAAAGAATAACATCATATCTTTTAAATCGGGACACATCTTTATATTTGCTACGTATTTTCAGGTTTGATACATGTCCATTACCTAATGAAGCTCGGCCTAGCATATCACCCACTAGTCCAGTTTAAGCTTTTCGAGGTAGAGATTTTATTTGTTTGTGGTAAATCTACAAAAGTTGTCTCTTGATGTGTGTAATTTTCAATTGTCGAACCTGTGTGGGATAAATAGCCAGCAGCTCACACTCCCATCTCTTAAGTAATTCTGTTACAAACGAAAAGGAAAATTTACAGTCCTTCTCCGCATGTGAAAAGCTAATTTTCAATCCATCGATCCATACATTATGAGTGGAGCGCCTAAGTCTTTAGATATGTCAGATCCACCATCGAATATGTTGAAAAATTAATACAAAACTACCAGTTATATTTTCGTTTAATTTTATTTGTTATACATCATAATCGTAATCACATACAAAGCTGAAATATGTCAAGATTTATCTTCATCTAATGCTTGAAATGAATGGCACTCTTTCTTCTGTTTTAAGAGCTGTATTGACAATGACACTTAATGTTACTGTAATTATTTTTATATGTTCTTTCTCTTTCTTTCCTATTTTCACGTTTATACATCTTAGTTTGTTTTTGAATTTCGCAAAAAGATACACGATGGCTACCTCCGCTAGCCGTCCCTAATTTAGCAGTGTATGACTAGAGGGAAGGCAGCTAGTCATCACCACCCACCGCTAACTCTTGGGCTACTCTTTTACCAACGAATACCACGGTTGAAAGATTGAGCATATTCGATGTGACGTGGATTCGAACCCGCGACCCTCAGATTACGATTCGAATTTCTTAACACACCATGACGGGCTATATTTCTTGGTCTTATAATGTTGGTGTTTTGGAATGATTTCAAGTCTACAGAAAGTTGTTGAATAATCCAATCATCATTACGTAATGCTCTTGTGCGAACCCTTTGATCTTTTGACAACTTTCTACGCTTTTCGGGTCGTAACGTAAGAACAAATTAATATATAGTGTTAAACACATTTTGAAATTAACCTTTATTTGTAGAGTGATCTTAACTTGATTTCTTCTAGATACACCTGTACCATGTGATAGCTCCTTGCTATATTCTTTCTATATTGTTAAGACATTGGCTGAGGTACTATGACAGTTATATGAGACACTAAATTTTATCAGTATATTTATTCAAGCGTAGCTTGGATACCCTATATGTAATATAGGGTAAAGCAAATGAATAACTGGTATTCTTACCCTAGCTAATTCAGTTGTCAAAAGGAATCCGTGATGCATTATAGTTGTGTTGAAATTTATATTCTGTAATGGCATGAAAGAATCAGCCCAATAAAATGGAAAGAATTACAAATCTTTCTTTTGTGTAACACTTTTAACCAGCATTGCATGTATTAGCTCAGCCTCACCATTACACCAGCAGAGCCTATGGTAGAACATGTGTTGAAGTCTTGATGTACAAAAAAACTAAATTGTCCAATGACAATAATGGGGTTCTACAGTTAGTCTAAACCATCCGGCACATTATAACATATGGTATATGTGACTCCATGTTAGAGTTTAGCCTGAACACTCCTCAACAAATGGATCTAAAGTTGAAATAGGCATCAATCAAGCTAAAATCAACTGAAAGCTCTACAGAATTATTAAGTGTTCTTTAGCAGGTTGTCAAGGTAATGAAAAAGTACAGCATTTTTATTCTTTAAAGCTTTGGTGAGAACATTACTTATTATCTAAGCCCACCAAAATCTTTCATGGATCTAAAGTCTTGAAAAAAGACTTGAAAATATTAATATACTTGACCGTTCTTGGAACGAAGACAATAACCTTTCATTAAACCATCTTTTCTGGTGGTCTAAATCATCCGTATAGAGGTATGAGTTTGCCACTTTTGATTTGGTGTCACATAAGTTATTATTAACCAAACTTCGATAGCAGTTATAACTCTAGTAGAAATAAACAAGCACTCTAAGTTCACCTTGGTGATTCAGTGTTAAATTTACTCAACACAATATTCCAATGTACAGCTTAACATTGAAAACACAATCAAACAATCCTGATTTTAATTTTGCTTTGTGATCTTTTGGTGGGTAATGTTGTATTCATTCCCATGTCTTACCTCACATACGTATTATACATACAGAGACAACCCATATATTTGGATAGTACTTGATCCTTGAGAATAATAGTAATTATACTATGTGTATATAAGTTCATAATGTATTAATCTGAATTAGATTCTGAGAGTTTATTTACAGATATATTAGCAGAGACAGAGTTATAATTTTATAATAGAACGTAAAGAGATCCATTGCCCTCCCTTCAGCAAAAGTTCTGTCATGTGTCAAAATACTTAGCTTTATTGCTTTTAACATACATAAAATTACCATTTTAACATACATAAAAATTTGTGTAAAATAAATTTTATTAATTTTTTATCTATCTTTATTTTTAGTTATTATAGTTTTGCTTTTTATATTGTATAATTGTATAATCACGGTTTATCTTAAATATTTCTTTATCTCACCACTGAAACAGCAGTAGCGAACAGGTTTTGTTCCACTTCGTTGGAGAAGTACAGAAATTTTCGTGCTTTTCTGCAATTAGACCACTTTCTTAAAAATAGAAATTTTAATCATTGATATATTTGTTTTGTAAGATGTATTTTCTGCATTTTATGCGAACATACATTTACTTTTAAATTGATATTAGTTTTCTTATAGTTTCTATATTATATCTTCCTTTCAAAGCTGAAAAAGGTGTTAAAATATTTATATCATCATAATATTTTTCATTCACTGCTAAAAGATGATGTATTTACTTCCTATTTTCATCCAATCTATTAAACTATTTTTTTTTTCTAACGGGGACAGATGATTATTGTTTAAAGATTATAAGTTTTAGTTCCATGTATTTATATTGCTAATTGCAAAATAGCTTAGAGTACTCATTCCAAAAACGATAGTTAGTTTCTGTTAATTATTTCTGTTAAATAATTCTTATCATTAATAGGTGTGTGTATGTATTTACGTTCATCATAGGTATAAAATGTATATTTATCACATTTTCATTATAAATTTTTTGAATGTTGTAATAAATTTTATATACTTTTTCAGGGGTTTCTCTATAATTTCTTAATGAAGTAATGTTTCATGATTACTTTTAGTTTCTCAATTATAATTATAGAGCTATGTTTTGCTTATTTCATTATCCCATTTATTATGATATTTATAGATGATGAAAAAGAATTTTCTGTTTTTAATCCTAATTTATCACATGAGGTGATCATTTTAATTTTGACATGTTTAGAAATATTTTATTTCATAACGTATTATATGTAATTCTATTAAATCTGAAATTGTTTTTGCATTTATATGTAGTTCTTTGCTTAAAAACAATGTTTTTTATGTGGGGAAGAACATAAACTTCTTCGCCATGTTGCAGGAGTTAATTGCGAGTTTGAGGACAAGCCTGAAACAGAGGTGGAGGGAAAAATGTGATACATTTTCCGCTATCTTTCATTCATATAGGGTTTCCAGAAAAAAAATATCATCAATATGTTGCTGCGATTTCGTGCTTTGGGAAGAAATTAGTGATGTCGTATTTTGTGAATGTAGAATCATTTGTTTGTCACATGAGAATGTCCAGAAATGTGGTGAAATGTATTCCTTGTAAATGAAACAGATATTTCTTGTTAAGTAGGAAGAAACAGATTCATCAGAATACAGACTTGTTTTGTAATACAAGTGAATACTTCAATGGCGACACATCACCAGGGAATAAAGCTATACAGTATAACAAATCATTACTTTGCATCAAGCATCAAGTGTGTATTCTGCTTATTTTTCTTTATATTAAGTGTAATTCATTCAATTAAATTCGTATTTACTTTGAAATTATTATGTACGAACCTATTTTTATAAATATTACCACTAGTCTGATTTGATTAGTCAAATGATATGATAATATTATTCAAACACCCACATATTTATATGTGTGAAGTTCAGTTACCTTTCTGTCAATAGGATTTTTGTTGTTAGTAACTATTAAAGTTTCATCACTTTCTTTTATAGTGGTAACTTTTGGTGGGTTAGTATATATTGTAACACCTTGATTAGATTAAATTTATTTGCCTTTCACAGCATTCGCTGGAAGTTTGGTCAAATCCCAAGTTTTCTCATTACACGCAAAATATTTAAGAATCTGAACAGTATTTAATATGATTAACTGTAATATTAACAAAATGTTGTTTAAATATTTTGTGTCACCAGTTACTTATTAGAAAGACTATTAACCAATATTGATGTAGCCAGGGACAAACAACGTTTGTTTTTTGTTTTTGGTTTTATAATTTCGCACAAAGCTACTCGAGGGCTATCTGTGCTAGCCGTCCCTAAATTAGCAGTGTAAGACTAGAGGGAAGGCAGCTAGTCACCACCACCCAACACCAACTCTTGGGCGACTCTTTTACCAACAAATAGAGGAATATTTTGTGTCACCAGTTATCTATCATAAAGATTATTAACCAATGTTGGTGTAGCCGCAGACACACAATGAATTTCCTCCATTTTTTGCATAGTTGATTAGCATGAGCTTGGATATAAAAAAATAAATTCTCATGATAACAGTTTCCCAGTTAATTATCAGATAAAAAGTTCTAATCAAATGCTCTTGATGTCTCAGCAGTAAATTTGATAGTTTCATAACGCTATAATTGGAGAACTGATACTTTAAAGAGCTCACGACACATCTACCTTGTATAATCAAATATATTTTAAACTACAAGTAATTATCATATAAGACTCAAGAATTTTTTGTTGTTTAAATAATTCGCCATGGATGCACCTGAATCTTGTGTGATAATAATATTCTATTTCTTTGGAAATAAATATTTGGCTTCTAAAAATACCCGCAAAAATTATTGTTATATAATGTAAGTTAAAAACTCTTAACTGAAAAAATTATGGTTTCTTTTTTTTGTAACATATTTAATTAAACTAAAGTTTGTATGTTTTATTTATTTTTTGATCCTAGTTAATAAGATAAAATAGAATTAATTAAAATTCGGTGTTAATTTAAGAAAGGATTTTATAATACTCTTATTTATTTTATTATTCCTATAAAGGAATTGGAGTATAACTTACTATTCTTCTTCTAAATAATCCTAGGTCTATTTTGTTAAACGCTTTCAGCGAAACTTTCAGGACTTTCAGAATACCATTAAAGAAGTAATTTCGTACTTACTACTAACGTATGAAAAAATGCACACACTCCGCTCAACAAAGTTACCACTTCAACAGTTATTGTGTTATGTGAGATGAAAGAAAAATAATTTCCAGATAAACACACAATTAGCCTTTTCAAAGAACAAAGCATTAACAAAAAATAACGGTTGCTGAAAGTAAGTATTCAAATCGCTAATATAATACATGGTATATCTCCACATGCTTAAAATACACTCTCCTAAAGTATAAAATGGATTTTGGAATAAGCTGTTTAGAGGGATAATATAGAAAGAAAATTTAATTGTTGTCAAAAATATTTGGTGACTGCAACAGTTCTAAGGGGTAGATATAGTTAGGAGCTAGAACGGACACGTTTCACAGAATAATACGCTCCATTTGATCTCTTTGCATAGACTTATTTCATTCTCTTTAACAGTGAAATGTAAAAATAATTTGAGAAATATATTGGACATTTTCCTACATATTGCACATATATTGTTAAATTCTTCCCTCATGACAAGTAATTTCTAACCTCACGTGTATGTATAATTTTATAATCACGCATCGCGTCTTTCATGTATAAACCCAGCATTATATGATAAAAATAATATATATATGATGATGTGAGATTCAAGCTATTTTGTGTAAACATTTATGTTTCCGTGTCATAATTTGTTATCATTATCCAACGAAGAAAGCATAATTTATATTTGCGTGTTGTATCTATGGTTTTTAAAGGAATGATGAAATCTACTGAAAGTAGAAATGAGTTGTTAATGAAAATAATAATTAAAAGCAAAGATTTCACGTAAAATTTGGAAACTTTCTAATGCATGAAAGGCAATATTATTCTTAAAATTAAAATTACAGCGTGGTGCAACATGTCATCCGACGCACTATTATATGACTCAACGACATACAAAACCCATTACCAACAGTTAAGAAAGATCCACGAATTAGAGATTGCTCACCCGAGTTGCTGTTCCATCCTTTATGGCTAAGTAATCAATCATATGTACTTTTCCTCGCAGTATGAAAAAACCAAGAATTGTTGTGAAAATTAATTTTGACTTTGTTAGGACTGTAACGTCGAGTAACGGTAGAAAATCTAATGATTTGTACAGAAATAAGATTTTCTAAAACGGAGATTCAAATAGTTTTTACATTTCAAATGAATTGTCTCAACTTGTTTCTTTATATAATCCTGTTTTTAATATTTTCCTTTTTTTGTGTGTTTCCTTATATTCCAATTCACTTTGTCCAGGCAATCTAGAGTATGATAGAAAAGAAAATATAGCCGTTAGTATTTAGGACAAAACAATTATTATAATAATGATTCATAAATTTTGGAAAGATTTATTTTTCAATAAACACAAAGCACGTAATTTTACTCCCACATGAACTATATATGTTAACAATCAATATTAATTGATACAAATAATTTACTGTTCAATAAAGAGGTCACAAAATAAGTAAATGACATGGATTCATCCTTGTAACACATTAGCCCCTAAATTACCAGCTTGTTAATATGACTTCTGTCACTTGTAAATTCGATGCACTTCATTATATTCGGTAATTTTAACACTCTTGTCATATTTAATATTATAATCTTTTGAATAAAAAGTTATGCAAGAAAACTTGATGTAGTGTAGTCATATTTAGGTAACGGAGTACGTATCTGTAATATGCACCAATGTGATTTCTCGAAAAATACATATTTTATTGTCCAGTATGTTACAATTAAAATGTAGACGGAAAACATTTAGAGCTTTGTATCAATCTTTAAATTAAGAGTACTAATGAAGAAAAGAAGGTACTTCTTTCCATTGCACTCAGTTTATTCAATACGCAAAGGAAATTGACAGATGTATAAATATGAAAATATATGAATATATTTAAGATAAAGTCTCGAGTGGTAACTTTCAAAAATTATACTGAACTGACTTTAACAGTTTCGTTTCCAGTATATACTTATGGTTGTAGAAATTTTAGATCCAAAAATTATGTGACGTTTTCACTTAGTTTCGTTCAGACCTAATGCAAATATTACGACTAGTTATTTCATTGTAGAAGCGAAAGTGATTGTTGTTTGAGAATAAAATATGGATACACATCTGACGTTTTATTCACATTTCAATAGTTGCGGCATCTGTTATTTCAATTTGAAATTAACGAAGCCATTTTTGCATTTTTGAAGTGAGAAGTTACTTGTCCTAAGGCGACAACGTTTTAATATGAGGATAATATCATCAGATAATATCAAAACGTTTCTTAAATTGTTTTGATTTTTTAGTACTCTCAGAGTGGATGAAATAAATATACAAAAACGTTAAACGTTACATAATAAATAAATAAAGTGTAAATGTTGACCGAGAGTTTCTTATAAAATTTCCAGCACACTGCAATTAAGTTATCTTGTTAATCACAGGAACATTACATTTTTATTGGAAATTTTCAATCTCTTTATGTTTGAAATGCTTGTAGGTCCGTGACTTTAATCGTTACTTGTTTTCTAATAACAAATGAATTAAACAACAATATGACCAAAACTGCAAGTAATCCATTTCATCACTGCAGTGATCTCCAATGTAATTTAATGTGTAAACATCGATGTATATTCATCTAGAGATTATTCCAACCAAAACATTTCACTTCTCAATGGTAGCTGGCCTTGACCATATTCCTAACACGCGATATGTTGATGATATTTAGATAGACCTTGAGGTTTCAAATAGCTAACTGGTTCGTCAGAGGTCATAAATTTTTAATTTTCGTTTCAATATCAATTAGAGTGTTCAAAAAGTCATGCATTGTGTAATGTATAGTAAATGAAATAATCAGAATGTGTATGAAATAAAACAGTCTTATGTTTAGATGGGTGACCGAATTTCCAAACCAGAATTGCTTAGCCTTTGTCCGAGTTTTGAAAATGATGTATTCAACTTTCATATCCAACTGGTTTACGTTTTGAAGTATCTGATGTATGTTTTCAAGATATCTGAAAAGGATACTTTCTGTTTTGGCATTTTCACTCAATCATCGGCTAAACATTCTGATTAATAAAAATATGTTAGAGAACAGATCATTCACAATTCATTCCGTTTGTGTCATAGGACTAGCAAATCAATACGAATTTAAGAACCTATTTAAACCTGAGTTTCTCACCATACACGTTAGTAGAATATTTGTTTGTTTTGAATTTCGCGCAAAGCTACTTCACAAAGCCGTACCTAATTTAGCAGTGTAAGACAAGAGGAAAGGCATCTGATCATCACCACCCACCGCCAACTCTTTGGCTACTCTTTTATCAACGAATAGTGGGGTTTACCGTAGCATTATAACGCCACACGGCTGAAAGGGTGAATATGTTTGGTGCGACGGAGATGCGAATCCGCGAACCTCAGATTGCGAGTCACACGCCTTAACGCGCTATTCAATGTCGGGCCCAGCGGAACTTTTAAGACACTTTGGTAGCCAATAAGTGCATGTTACAATAATGTCAAGGTAGATCTGATGCTTTTGTGAGTTGATCTGGCGGACATTTAAAAGTTATTGATTTTCACTATTAAGGATTAAAACCTTAAATAATACTTTACCAGCTGAAAACGGCTGTGCCTCTCAATGTATATCCGAGGAAAAAATTACAAAACATTAAAAAGAAGAATTTCAAAAAGGCAGAATTTGTTGCCTTAGAAATGAATGAAATTATAAGTAAATCTTCCTCTAAAAGTAAGTAAATGTAATTTAAAATAAGAATTGGAGGTATTTTTTAAAGGACAGTGTAAGATACTTTATTTTTTATCAACCATAGAATTTTTGAATTTTAATCACAATTTGATAACACCATGAATATAATTGCTTTCGTTATTAAGCACAAAGTTGCACAAAGGGGTATCTGTGTTCTGCCTACCACGAGTATCGAAACCAAGTTTCTCGAGATTAAAAAAAAAAACCCACAAAAAATCAATAATTATTATTTTATTTATAATAACAAATTAATTAAATAATAATTATATTTAGGTATTGGTATTTGTTACTAGCTACAAGAACATAAGACATCAGAACACCATATATTTTCTGTAAGTATTTATACTCACCAGTTGATATTATCCGTTAAAGATATCACTCTCCGTTTGACATGTTTGTTTTGGTTGGTCCTGTTTGTTTCTGTGTACCATCACATGGTCGAAGTTTTGTAAATTAATGTAGCACGAATTGTATCTCGTTCGGTTCCTTCGTTTCAATAAAACCACATTGTTCATTCAAGATGTTAGTCGAGCTCGTTTATTTCATTTCTAACCGAGAATCTATCACAACTTACATCATTAACGGAGAATGCCATCACTTATACTGTGTGAGGAATTACATATCTTTCAAGTTGGGACAAATCTATATATTTGCTGCGCGTTTTCACATTCGCTATTTACCCATTGCCAAACTGAAAAGTTTGTCGACAGTTTAACAGACGCAAATTACACTCATTGACACCAACTACATTTCCCTTGACGCGAATGCAAACTAGCTATATTCTTCACATCTGAAATTTTTTACCGATAAAATTTTCCTCGGAGAAATGCTAACATTCGAAGTTATTTCACTGAAATTTCTTGTGTTCGAAATTTAAAAAACGTTCTTGGTTAAATATTTATTGTTTTCTGGTTATTTAGCGTTTGTCACACTTTTTGTTAAACGTTTGTAATTTTGTAAAATATTTGTTGTTGTTCTTACACTCGAAAATCTTCTACAATTTTAGGGAACAAAAGAGACTTGCACAATATAGATTTAACAATATAAGTTGCGTAAATATATAATTATGCATCAAAGTGAAAGAAACAGAAATATTGAAATAATTTTAAATTCGTTACAAACTAATAAAGTTTGATGGAGCTCTAATGGTAATGGAGATTTTATTGCTATAAATTTCGTATTATCCAAATTATTTCTCTGGATAATTACACTCGTAGCCAGTCATTAATGGGAAATAGAATGTCTCTAGTGTTATCAACATATTAAATACCAATATTCTGCATGCGGGTAATGACAGAATTATATTTTGGCTAAGTATTTTGTTGCCGTTACACTTAGTCGGACAGAAATAATGTGGCAAAAGACATAAAGGACATTGCTGCACATTTTAACATCAGCAATTGGTCCATTGCTAATGCATATCTCGATGCACACAGCTTGGCATATCAACCATTAGTTCTCTTCAAGCACTTTGAGATGGAAGTTTTTATATATATATTTTTTAATTTCATTCTTGGTCTATGAAGACTATTAGGTTATTCTCTCGCGACTCTTTTTTGAACTGTCGTTTATTCGGAAAGTGACCGGCCAACAGTATTTATCGCTATATCTTCGGCAATTCTGTCACCAGGAAAGTAGGAAATAACAATCTGGTTTATTCTTATTCTCACTGTTCTATCAAACGTTCTACGCCATTTTTCGATCACGCGACTTGCAGATTGTGAGACGATATTTTTAGTCATCGTATCATAATAATCTCATCATCGAAAGAGTTGATATATTATTTCAAGATTACCAGTTTTATTTTATTTTAAAGGTTTTTATTTTGTAATGTAATTCCCTTAAAGTGTGTCATCTGTCATTCAGCCAGTAGACAAAAAATAATGTCACACGACAAGAATGATACTCTTTGTAAGTAACAACACAGCAAGACACATGACCTTCAAATTAATAATTAAAAATATACACACAAGATATACACAACCTTGAGAATAGAAATACCACATGTTGAGGGAATAATGTAATGATATATGGGAAATATCATCAAAAGACGTGCAATATATTCCTTAAATTATATATCAATTTCAAAGTCAAAGGAACTAAGTAAATATAAGCAAAGGAACAAGAAGCTCATTTAAAAATTTTAATCGCTCATCCTAGTAGGTTCCAACCATTCCAGGTATCATCCTATTTATTCTTGTTTATTTCTTATCCAACAATTCAATATCTTTCTTTAGAAATAAAACCCAAAACTGTACATAGTTATCTTAATAAGGCCTTGCAAGTGATCTATAGAGTAAAACAATAATATCCATATATCATATTTAATAGTCCTATAGATGCTAGCCAAAGTTTATTAGTCTTATTACTTGTTCGTTACATTGTTTAGATGACTTCAGTGATATTTCGATCGATATACCAAAATTGTTTTTCAACAACATTTTAATGTATATCAGTTCAAATCGAAACAGTGATTTGAGTTGGAAAAACTTAAACATATCATTTTCCATGCACTGGCTCAGAACATTTCTAAGTCTGCAGAATCCTTGATATAAGGATTGCCACCAAAAAGATCTTAACGTCATACACAAACAACACAGTTTCGTTGATATTCCACAGTCAACATCATTTGTATAACTTAAAGGACGCAGCTCAAAACTTTGAGGCACATTACTTGTAACTATTATCCTTACTCTATTTTTCCAATTTTACTCTTAAAACAATTTTTCTTTATCAAATTCCATAATCTTTCACCATACCTGCAGATTTATTTTTAACATTGTTTTTATAAAACACTTCACTAAACCCTTTCTATCAGTCAAGTTAAGGAAAAATACAGTTTCATTGTCAAAGAATGTTAGAATAAGTCTTAAAGAAGAGTTTCCTTCAGTTAAAACGTGCTGACTTTATGACACTATATCAAACTGCTTTAAGTGACTCACTATCATTAATCACATTCTCCGAAACCTTTCCACATTCTGGTGTAATACTATCTGTGCTATAGTTGTCTAGACAGTGTTTATCACTTTCGTCAAATATTTGCCAATTTGTAATCTTCTAATATCTTTCCAATTCTCAATGACCTATATACATATTAGCCATTGTTAAAATTTCAACCTCAACTTAGTGCTATTTTCTTTAATATTTATTAACCTAAAGGTAAAATGTTATCGAAAATATTATTCTGTAAAATAGAAATGTTCAAAATGATTTTCAATCATTTTCATAATTTAGTCTGAATGGAAGTGTTAAGTGGAAACAAAATTATTGTTTATATGAATTTCAGAAAAATGCTAGAAAGATAAAAAGAAAACAGAAATTGGAAGCATGAAAGAAATTTGACATAAAAGTCCATTTTACTTAAATTCAGACGTTGTTTTTGACTCATTATTTAAAGAGAAAATGGAAGCATGTAACACCACGTATGAAATACAACGTTACATCTCATCGTTTAACGTCTTGCAAGTGATGTAACAAATGGTAAAAAATATAACTCAATAACGCGACTTAAGGCACAGGGTTACGTTTGCAGATTTTTTTCCACTAGAAACAGTCTTTCTATACCCGTGGTTGGCAGACTACAGATAACTCTTTGTGTAGCTTTGTGAACACAAGATCAGACTAATTGCGGACACGGTAAAATCTTTCATGTCCAGTGTATCAGCAAGTACACCCATTCTTACCTCAGGCTTGCTACCCAACGGGAAGGCGAAGATATGGCGCTCAATAGCTCAAGTACAAGACCAAGAGAAGTATCTAGTTTCTCATCACCTATGCTCTGCCAACAAAGATAGCAGAGCAGTAACGGTAATCGTGCACTGCCGAACCAACACACTTCACCACCTCCCCTCAGGCAACCTCTTGCGCACGCGATAATATGAACACCAAAGCAAGTGACTTGTGATGAAGTTCAATCCAGTCAAACGAGGGGTCGGTAGCCAAAGCTCATTTGCCCACCCACAAAGCATGGTTGTGCTGGGAAGCAATGGTCTTAGAGTAGCAGTGGACAAAAACATCGCAGAACCTAACGATGTCAAGTTCTCAAAGAACAGATTCATATCGTCTGCATGAAAAACATACTTGACACTCATACCTAACGGCAACTGGAGGCCACACTCCAAGACCGAGTGATACAGATAAGAGAGCAGGCACTCGATCACCAATGCATAAAGCAAAGGGGACAACGGACAACACGAACGGACTTCCTGCAAGATGGATAAGGAAGACGTCAAATATGCGTTAATCAAGAACGACAACATTAATGCACACTACCTGCCCCTTATTATCACTATGTGGCGCGAAGATGATGCTATTTAAATGAGGGGGAAAAAGGATCCCCCACACCACGCACACGTGTAATGCTAACCAACCAAAAAGCACGTACAGGACAGTATGAAGAAAACGAAAAGTGGTCCCTCTGAGAGATAAAACGAGTCTCATGCAGGAAGATAGCGTTAAACACAAAGTGTTTAAAGAGGGAATATGCGTGGTATTACTTGGCAACGTTACGCATCCCCCGGATAATCAACATCATGAACTAGAAAGTCATTAACTAGTCCAGAGGTGGGAATTAGTTACGCTACTGGACCGTCTGTACGGAAGGAATGGGGGCGAGCAGACTTTGAAGCCAACCGACCAATGCCACTGCACAATCGAGATATCTAGACTAAAGTGTGGTAGGGTCACTGGGCTGTAGGGCCCCCGCTGTCCCTTACTCTCCTACTCCAACCCCGAGAAACTCGGGAGACTGGGAAAATCGACGAGACAATCGAACGATTCAACCCCGACACTTTCTGACGCAATAAGAGAATGGGTGATAACGCAGCCCCAACATCCTCATCACCAGTCACAGAGGCCAGAGCCTCCACAGAAACAGAGGACACGTGGAGGTTACATAGGCTGGCGGCCAGTGGCCCCTCAGAGGTCTCAACCAAAAGCCCTTTTCGCTAAACGGCTTCCAGAGCGTCCCCCTCTTCTGCAGTGCCGAAGCCCCCTCAACTTTGGCGGGAGAGACCCTCATTACCGATTTACGGGCTATGCTGAGGCAGGCGCCTTTACAAGGTCTCCACCATCGGCAGTTGTTGGTTTTGAGGGTGAGACGGTGGAAACCCCCACAGCGCCACTCCATATGTTGCCACACGCCTTGGACAACGCGAGAACGTGTGACCACCTTTAGATATATCACATTTTATATCACAGTTACTATATGTATGTCCATATGACAGAAACTTGCCCCACCTCAGGTTTTGGGAGTCGCTAAGTAATTGGCCTTTAAGGCCACAGCAGTGACACAGCTGCCTAATGAACGGATAATTACACATTACCCGTCACCCGTGGATGCTAACAAAGTTTGGAACCAGCTTCTGCATGTTTATACATACTCGCCAGTTCCATGTACACACTCCCGGGTGAGTCTGGTTGGTCTCATATTCTCTGTTCCGATCTGACATATACGTCGATAAGTTTTGATGGAGAAGAATATCAAAAACAGGACTACGCAAAGTACCAAGTGAAAACTATTTGTTTGAAATGACAAAAATATTATTTTCTGGTATCGGAATTATGCTGTAATTACTCAGTTTTAGCTCTAACAGCAATCTATGTGTGATGGTTAAACTAAATCCAGATTTATCCAAAGTTGCTATATTGATTTACCATAGAATTTACATGGTTGTGTTCTGTGTACCAGTTATTTTTCATAGCGACCATTTTTATTTTCGAAAAATCTAAGCCAGTATATCATACTTTGCACAACAGCAATGATCAGAACCCTCTATCTTTTGTTTATGCACGTTTCTTTAGAGTTCCTGCAATATTGCGATTTTGCAGTCCTAGTGAAAACAAAACTGAATTTCAGAGTAATCTTCGCTTTTTTGATACTGCGAATGATATTTATCACGATATCCATGGTCGAGATATTCCAAATTACTCCACCTCTTTTATAATCATATATGTTGAAAATCAAGTTGACTGGATATAGTGTGTTCCCTAAAAATTGTTTTTTCCTTCCATCTTTCAAGTTACGATAACTGGCGTAGATGTGACTTTGTTGAGTGTGTTAAGTACATTGTTCATTAGGTCAGAGGTAACAACGAAAGCATGCCTTCAATAGTATTGTGAAAGTCCTAGTAACAAAATAGGCTTAAGATGCTTTGGAAGTAAAATAGTAGTTTCGATTTTACATTCTCTTCAAGAATGATGGAAATACTATAGGCATTCATAACTATTTTATTATACGACATTTACATTTTATAAATTCTACTTTATGTCGTATCCTAAGATTTCTAAGAAACGATGCCTAAAATAGTTAAATTACTTAAATAAATTATATACCAAAGAAATCAAATTTTCTATAATTAGTTTTTTTTCACTGATATTGCATAACAATAACATTTTGTGAGCATTCCTATGAGCAAGCTATTTTAACACATTTCTGCTAATTATTTTAATACATTTCTACTAAAGTTTCTAACTATAGTTTTAATATTTTCTCCTCCATTAAGAAAATCCTTTCGAGTCTGATAAAACATTTTTCCTCATTAGTGTGTGTACTGTGATGTCCATAACTGTTCAATCAGATTTAAATGATATTAGGAAAGTTCATCAAAAGATCCTGGTCGAGAAAATGATCAGTAGTTGTTGTTCAAAATATTTTTAATGATACTAAATATATCTTAAGAAAAAGACCGTAGTTATCTTTGGAAACTTTTCTTAAGTTTACAGCAACATAATGACGTTTCTATCTTACTTAATCTTATGTCCACTCGAAGTATGAAACCCAAATTGTCAGCATTATAAACTCCAGACTTACCTGTGATACACCAAGGAGTGTTTGATTATTAATTTCCTCTTCGATATTTAACCATTTAATCGATACCGCTGGGAGCTATTTCTTTTTCATGGTATTAAACTATTTAAAATATATACAAAATTCTTGTGTGTCCACGATTAAACTGGTTATTAAGGTTGCTAATATGGATAATATATTATTATTAATCAGTGTAATTACTCTTCAGATTTTTTAGACAGTTTATGCATTTTACCCATCTTATAACGAATGCTGTAAGAGGAGAAAAATCTTAAATCAATCAATATGATACAGTATATGTGTTTGATTCTAAAGTGCATTTGTATTTATGATAGATCATGAGTATAAAGTACAACGTGTCTAAATATTACTGCCCATAAACTTGGAACTATATCACCGTCAGATTATTTATTTTGTTGCATTTTCTTCGTTTGTTGTTTGTTACTAATGACTTCTTTTTCACTCTTATTTTGTGTACATCTAAATTTAACGAAAACTCCAACACACATTCCAGATTTTAATTGAGCTAGTGTCTTTCGTTTATTTTATTTCTAACCGAGAATTTATCACTATTTTTATCCATTAATGGAACATATATCACTTATATTCTGTGAATAAGGCATCATATATTTTAAATTATTTATGAGTAAAGCAAGGAAAGCTGTCGTTTGGTTTCTCTCATTTCAAAAGTACGTACTCGAAAGTGTACACATCTAGCAGTACAGACTGCTATCTCTTGATTATTTCTCTTACCAATAAAAAGGTATATTTACAATCCTTCACATTCTTACTGCTTCACCGCATCAGGGCGCGGAATGGACAGGTGGTTAAGGTACACGACCAGTAATCAAAGGATTGCGGGTTCGAATCCTCGTCGCACCAAACATGCTCGCCCTCTCAGCTGTAGTGGCGTTATATTGTGACAGTCATTCCCAGTATTCCTTGGTAAAAGAGAAGCCCAAGAGATAGCGGTAGCGGGTGATGACTATCTGCCTTCCCTGTAGTCTTACACTGCTAAATTAGGGACGGCCTGCACAGATAAACCTCGTGTAACTTCGCGCCAAATTCAAATACAAACCATAGAATGTAGGTCGAGAGCCATAGTCATTACAACAGGTGTGTAACAGCATTTAATGTTCTTGTTGTATTGAATTTAGCACAATATGCTATCTGTGCTCTGACCCCACGGTATCGAAACCCGGATTTAAGCGTTGTAAATCCACCGCTTAGCCACTGGGGGCAGCATCGAATGAGATGAAAAATCATTACAAAACTACTAGTTATATTTAACTTTAAATATTTTCGTTCTGTCAGTAATCGCAAGCATATGAAAACTCGAATGCATCACGATTTTTGTCAGTTTATGATTTTTTCAAATTAGTGTTTCTCAAAAACAAGTGCTTAAAAATATAGTTGGAAATTTGTATGGATAATCAATAAGTCCATAAAAAGAAAGATATAATACAATAAACAAAAACAATGAAATAAGTTAATTAGACCGTATAATTAATATTTCTGACAGTGTTAAAATATCACTTCTAGGTGTGCTCAACTCGTTGTTCACTCATTTACAGTCAACGAGGGATCGTACTTGAACTGTAGAAGAATACCTCTTAATTTAATTCCGAGAAATAAAGTGAAGGTCAAGAAATAGAATACAGACATAAAACCTGTCTTCGGTTTAAATTAAAATGCGGAATACAGTTTTTATACTCATACATTAAAAACACGACAAACTCTTTCTAATATAGATAAACTCGAAACAGAATATAAATTTGTTATGTTTACTAAAGAGAAAATAAATATTAAAAACACCACCAATTTGTTTCTGGATGTGATTAGTTAGTAAAATAATAACGCTGCATGAAATACAAATCAAAAGATTACTCTTGATTATGTTTGTCCATATTATTACAGTATAGAAATTGAGAATAAGTTAGTTAGGCCAATGCAACTGTAACAGGTGTTATCATGGTTACAGTCTCGTTATGAAGGCAAACTGTTTTCACTGCAGCATGTTGGCTGTTATAAACAAACAGTTTATAAAATCTTCTTTGATGACAGGTTTTGAAGATACCGTAAACCTCATATATTTCTACTCATATACTACGTATATCACATGCATTTGAAATAATACAGATGTTAGATAAATGTATATTCGACTCTTACATGTACTTTACACATACATAGTTTTAACAGCTTATCTTAGTACTTGTCTCTCACATCTTCTTATGTTTGATGACTCGCAGTACGTTTACAAAAATTAGCTTAAATGTATTAGTTTTTGTATTATTTAAGTACTAAATATAAAAATA
This sequence comes from Tachypleus tridentatus, assembly GCF_004210375.1. Lineage (NCBI taxonomy): Eukaryota > Metazoa > Arthropoda > Merostomata > Xiphosura > Limulidae > Tachypleus > Tachypleus tridentatus. The sequence continues at coordinate 32,797,058 of NC_134828.1, read as the reverse complement.
AATGTTAATTGCTTTTCTATAAGAGAGAATATTTGAGTACAATATTATCAGAAAGTTTCACAGATTGGTTAACCAAATTTTATAACATTCTGTATTAGTGTCGAAGAACAATAAAACTAAATATAAGAATATCATGTATTTTTCATGATATTTTAGTTATTTTTTAAATTTTCCATTTTATCTCTTTAGACATAAAAAAATACTTCAGAAAACAAACAAACATTGAAATATTTCCTTCTTTATTACATGTAAGAAAGTTCAGTCGAAGCTGGTATTCTGCTTCTATAGTATTTTATGTCTAGTTTGTTCCAAGCTTTCAAAACCTTTAAGACTTTTAGAATATCATTGAAGCTATGCTTTCATTGTTACTGCAGTCGTAATGAACAATGTACCAATCACACTGAAAAGAGTTACAGCTTCACCAGTTATCATGATATGCGAAAGAATAGAAAATTTCCATGGAACACCCTAAAGCCACACAGTTAGCTCTTTCAACGTAAAATATGATGAAATTAAAATTACTGAGGTTGGAACTGAGTAATACAAACACTAATATAATACAAACCACAACCCTACTTTCTGGAAACATGAATATTAAGATGTACTGGATGATATCCAATGACTCAACGTTGGAGGACTGGCATCTATGGATTTATAACACTGAACATTTCATTTTGGTACTTGGAGTGGGGTCCGGCATAACCAAGGGTGTTAAGGAGAGCGACACGTAATCTGAGGGTCGCGGGTTCGCATTCCCGTCGCGTCAAGGATGCTCGACCTTTCAGTCGTGGGGGCGTTATAAAGTGACAGTCAATCACACTATTCGATGGTAAAAGAGTAGCCCAAGAGTTAGCGGTGGGTGATGATGACTAGCTGACTTCCCTCTAGTCTTACACTGCTGAATTAGGGCTAGCCCAGATAGCCCTCGAGAAGCTTTGCGCGAAATTCAAAAGACCAAACCAAACCAAACTTCGAGTGGTTAGTAGAAAGGTAGGCTATTCTATGGCTTTATGTTGTTTAAAACATTTAGAAGATAACTATGGTTCATGTTTTTAAGAGTTATTCTGTGTAGTTAAATGCATTTGGAGCTTACATTACTGATCATTTTCTCGACTAGGATCATTTTATAAAACTTCCTAATACCATTAAAGTTGAGTTTAAATATTACTGGTCATTTTAGTAAGAAAATTAATGAGAAATAATATATTTACTCGAACAGCGTTTAAATAAGAAACATTCATTTGTTTTAAAATAATTATTGAGCTTCTATAAATAATCTAAATATATATATATAATATTGATAAAAACACTTAAATGACAGAAAATATAATCAGATTACTTAAATATATGCGTCCTCGAGCAAAGCAAGTTTTAATGTCCATTTTGATATTATAATTCCCGTAGAGAGAGAGTTCAATCGAAGATACAATTCTACTTTTAAGGCATACTAAGCATATTTTGTTCCAGGCTTTCAAAAAACTTTCAGGACTTTCACAACACCATTGAAGACATGATTTTATTATTATTGCTGACGTAACGAATAATGCACCTACCACACTCATCAAAGTTAGATCTTCACCAGTTATAGTGATTTGAAAAATGCAGGAAAAAACAATTTCTATGGAACTCACTAAGGCCACAAAGCTAGCTTCTTCTAAAAAACAGGGTGTTAGTATAAAAATAATGGGATGCGAAACCAAGTATTTCAATCATTACTATAATCCAAGGCACAGTTCCACATTTTGGAAATGTATTTTTTTTAACCATATATAGGTAACTGTATTATATTACGATCTGTATATCCGAGTAATGGAAGATCACTACAGCATAGTGTAAAAATACGATCCGACGCACTATTGTAGTCGATAATGATTCCAGAAAACCATACCCGACAGCTAATGATAACCCCAGAATACGAGATTGTGCATCCAAGTTGTTGTCCCATTCCTCAAATATAAATGAAGGACGAGTAATCAGGATGATCCCAACAATGGATAACGTGATGGCTATGACATCAAAAAAAATGTACTTTTTATCTCAATTTTAAAAAAACCTAGAATTGCGGTGAAAATCATGTCAGTCTTTGCAAGAATTGTAGTGTTGACTAATGGCAAGAAATCTAAAGATTTGTACAGAAACAAGATAGCTAGAGTTGTGATAATTGATCTGGTAAAAATTAGCATTAGCAGATACTGACCCAGGTTCTTCGGAAGAAAAGAATGATCGCTATGTAAAATAACTGATACACATATAATAGCCATGCATATTCCACGGAGGAACAATAATGCTTGTTTGGAGATACTTGGAACGATTTTAACCAATGCCCATTGGCTACAGTTGGTGATACAATCGAGTGAGACTAAGATAATTCCAATGCCAGGAAACTGTATTTTCTGAAACGAAGACACAAATGTATTTGACATCTCAAGTGAGCTGTTTCGACTTGCTACTTTCTTTTTTGATGTTCTCTTTTATCTGTGCCTTTTTAAGATGACGTTTACTTTTTCTGGACAATCTAAAATGTGATAGAAAAATAAAGTATTGGTGACAGATTTGTTAGTAAACGAAACTTATGATAATATTTTTATTAAACCGGCAAATATGTAACTAACCAACGAAAAATTATTAATTTGACTCTCACATAAATATTATTTGGTGCATTTAATTTACTTTTTAATAAAGATAACAAGACACTGAATAATTATTATGACAAACGAGCCCCTCGTGAGTTATAAGGATGAAAAGAAGTTATTTCTTTCCATAGTGCTCGGTTTATTCATTCAGAAAGGAAAGTAGCAGAAAAAACATATGAATATAAGGACATATTAAAAATAAAAACTCAATCTGTAACTTTTCAAACTTGTACTGATCGACATTAATCGTTTCTTTTCAGAATGTACACATTCAAGAAATGAAAAATTCGTAAGAAAATAAGAATAAATAAAACATCAAATAATGTAATTCAAAAGTTTCATGTTTTAATATTTTCTGACATGCAACATTGTGGTAAAGCCTGAAGCAAATAGATAATACTGGTTTTTCTCGGGGGGTTACACCAAGAGGATTCGTTAATTATCTATTTCTTTGTTTCCAAAACTGCTAAAGTTTATGGAATGCTTACCAGCTTCATTGTGACTACACCAAAGTTTTTTTCTCAGTGATGTCGAGAAGCCCCATTTGTAGAGAAATATATATGTAAAAACGGCTAAAGAAACACCTTTATACCTATATTAAAAATAATAAAATAAATAATATCAAATTATACATTCAAACATCTAACACCGCCCTTTACATTCCGACACTCAGATAAACAACCCCCTATCAAACATGAGGTGAATTTCCGGTCAGTTATCTCTTTCATTGTTTGTGAACCTGACGATGTCGAAGAATGTCGAAACGTTGTTCACTCCTCTACGTAAAATATTTTCTCAACTCAGACGAGCCGTTTTTACATATATAAAGATTTTTTCTATCGTACACCATTTAAATTCTCAAGAATACCTCGTGGAAAAGAGACCATTAGTTTATCAAAGAGAAATAAACTAGCTCAGTATAATTCTATGTCAAGTATATTAGATCGTCTTTATTACACGTTAAAAGTTACTTATTCAAAATTCTCTAACCAATCTCGTTTCTTCTAACTCACATTGCAGTTGCTTGTCTTGACTGAAATATGAAGTGTTCTCTTTACATCAAGTGGACAGTCCTACAAATTGTAAAAGCTACATGTATAAAATAATGTTTTCGCTTGCTTCCATCCGGATTTTATGCAAATGTTGCGACTTGTTGTTTGATTGGAGAAATTGAAAGGATTGTTGTTTGAGTGTATAAAATATGGATATACATCTGACGTTAAGAATATAAGCTATGGTATAGCATATTTCTATAGCAGTGACATCTATTACTCGAATTTGAAATAAATGAAGCCAATCCTCAACATTTTGGAGCTCTTGAAGATAGAAATAACTTGTCATAAGAGGACAATATAACAATATATTGGTAATATCAGCAAAAAATATTTAACACTTATAATTGTCATTTTTAATTAAATACTAACGACACACTAGTCTTAATCCTACTTTGATTCTGTTAACTGCTGTCATTTACGGAGATGTCCAACGCAGAACTATCTCCTGTGTCAGTAATGGCTGAAATTCGAAATACTGGTTCTTCCTGATTGAAGTGATCTGCGTTTTTATGTTCCTTAAAATGAATGAATCGGTTCCGGTTCATAGCCAATGTAGGTTCGCTAAGATAGTACTACTTAATAAGTCAAGACATAGAATAAATGCTTGTAAAAATTAGCCTCTTTTTAATGATAATAAACTTGTCAATTAATAAATAGACTTGATCGTATAGAACAATAACAATACGAAATTTGATATCTAATCTCCACAACCTCACCATAAGGATTTAAAATTATTGTTAATTACTTGCAATCTTCATACATATTTGACTTTTATGTAAAAATTCAGTGAAACCAGTTTTTATCACCATTGTTTTATAGTTAGATTACCACAACGCTGAAACATTTTCTTTGTTTAATATACACATATTATGTGTATGAAATGTGCGCTGATTATTATCGCAAATATTACTTGTATGACTGACGAGTTTCCAGTGTATAGCAAATAATAAAAATTGTTTTATGTTTTTTAATATAGAATACAGTAGTTTTATTGTGAGGCATTGTTGAATATTATCTTAAACCTTTGTTTGTTTTCTAACGTGACTGTAAGATCAAATGCAAAGTGTTCACTTAATATAAATAGCACAGTCATGATTGGTTGAGTGGATAAAATGATGATTTCACTTGTTTCAATGTAAATGTTTTGTTGGACAAATAACTGTGAGTAAACAGTAGATATAGGTACTTTTTGTTATTATTTATTTATTCATCTTTTTATGTTTATCTTGTTCTCATTTTAGCTTGGAAGAGTAGTTACCTTCCTACAAATGTCTGCACTCAGTGAAGGGTGATATAGATTTGGGACGTTGTGGACTTGAGGACCCCATCTTGCTTTCCTAATTTGTAATTTTCTGATGTGAAACTAGTGATTTGGAGGTTAAGACTGATAGACGGAGTATCCCCATAAAAATTTAGGTTCTATTTTCGCTGTCATCTCCAAAATGTAGAATATATTTTATTATTATACGTTATAGATTGAAGTTTATTTATGGCTTGAATATTTTACTTTTATAATATATTTAATGAGATGTTGGGATTAACTGTTTTTAACGCAGTTTTTCCTCATGATTTTATTTATTCATCAAACTTCAATTAGACATTCATATCACTGAAATATATATATATATATATATATATATATATTCATTTATGTTCGAGGTGAATATCAAACAATATTGAAAAGAAAATTTTCATACTTTCAGCCTCTTTTGTACCAGGATTGAATAAAATAATAACTAACAAAGCAAAACGTAAAATAAAATATTATTTTAAAAAGTAACCTGGGAACGTTAACAAATAAAATTAAAATAATTCGAATGTGAGTGTGAGATATAGATAAATAGATAATATGAACTGAAAATTTACAAAAACTGCAGATTGGTAAAATAAAGGGTAATTCTTATTTTATAAATAAAGAAATAGAATTTAAAGTTGAACATTAAATGATTTTGTAAGCACAGTTTAAAATATTTTTTTTCCTCTTAATCCTAGATTAATAAACTTTTAATCACATTCTACTTGATTTATGAATTTATCTTCTTACCGTTGCATGACCTTTCATCATATATAACCTTGATTTTGTTTGTTATTAAGCACTTTGCTACATGAAGGACTACCTAGCTCTGCCCACCATGGGTACGAAATCCGGTTTGTGGTTGTGTAAGTCCGCAGGCATACCAATGTGCCACTGTAGGGTATACGTCATATATGAACCGCAAAGAAATGAAAACAAATATAGAATTAAACTTTACTTCTAACCCTTCTCATAACTGTTGTAATTCATTATTGTGCATAACCGTCTAAAAATTAGTAATTAATAATAAATTGCTGGTCTCAACTACAGACTACTATATAAAATCGACACCTTAATTTGTGAATGAAAAATAAATGAGAGCATATAGATTAATATGAGACTTCGCTGAGAATAAAATTCACTAAATATATGTTTTGTTCTTTCATTCGAAAGCAAAAATGTTCCGGAAAAAATATTCAATCTTCAACCGCCATCTGGACGAGTTAAAAAAATTGCAATTTAAATCCCATTTTTGATGACGTTAATAATTCCATGTGCTGAAAAAAATTTCAAAAATCGTAAAGAATTTACTTATTGTCACAACTATAAAAAATATAGTAATCATTTGAAAGAAACGAATAATCGCTATCGAGTTAACATCTACTTACGTAAGAATATTAAATGAAATTAGCAGTCCAAAAGGTAAATAACAAAGTAGTGTCCGTTGTAATTAAGCGCAATCCTACACAAAAGGTTTCAAGCGGTATAAGTAGCTAGACATACCCATGGATAGGCATGGCCAGGTGGATAACGACTCGACTCGTAATCCGAGGGTTGCGGGTTCAAATCCAATCACACAAAACATTCTCGCCATTTCTGCCGTTAAGACGTTATAAAGTGACGGTCAATCCCACTATTCGTTATTAAAAGAGAAGCCCAAGAATTGGCGATCGATGGTGATGATTAATTGCCTTCACTCGTGTCTTACACTGCTATATTAAGAACGACTAGCGCAGATAACCCTCTTGTAGTTTTGTGCGAATTTCAAAACAAACCAAAACACATACCTAGAGTTAAGAGAAAAATAAAAAAAATATAATTATTATCCTATTAATAATGATAGATATACTAAATAATAATTAGACTTAGATAGTAATATAAACTATTACCTGCTATAACAGGTGTCATCCGATCAAAAGTATATAAAGGATAAAGTTAAATAATGTTTTTCTACATGCTGTCTTCTGTTACTACGCCCTAAATGAAGGACGATAAAATTCCCATTTTTAAAAAAATAAGATGTTTAATCGCAGGCAGAATTTTTACGCAACTATAGAGGGCAGTGAAATCAGTTTTCTATACTAAAATGTTCAAGTTAAGTGGATTTCAACACAAATTTTACACAGCATCTCAGCGTAAAGTTGGAAGGCGTATAATTATAAAAAATTGGGTTATATACTAAACGCTATGGAAGATAATGCTTAAGTCACTTAAAGACATGATTACATCACAACTCTCTCTCTGTTTGACTTTTATATACATTTGTATTCATACTAAACGTTGAGTACAAGATACAATGTGTCTGAATGTTACTATACATTCCCTAGTCGTTAAAACTTCATATTCTAAGTTCTGTAAGTCCATAAGCTTGCCGCTGAGTCTTGATCAGTATATTTCTGTTGTTACATTTTCTTTGTTCCATCTTTTTTTGGTGTTTCTATTGGCGTCCTGAAGCCCTTAATATTTTGTATACATTTATATTTAACCAAAAACTTCATCATTGATTCTAGATCTAAAACGAGCTAGTGTTTCTTGTTTATGTTATTTCTAACCAAGAAATTATCACTCATTTTATTCATTAAACGAACACTCCATCATTTATTCTATTATGCAAAGAATAGCATCACATCTTTTAACTGGGGACACATCTTTATTTTTGCTACGTATTTTCAGTTTTGTTACATGTCCATTAACTAATGAAGCTCTGCCTAGCAAATCACCCACTAGTCCAGTTTAAGCTTTTCGAGGTAGAGATTTTATTTGTTTGTGGTAAATCTACAAAAGCAGTCTTGTGGTGTATGTATTTTTCAATTGTCGACCCTGTGTTGTGTAAAATGCAAGCAGCACACACTGCCATCTCTTGAGTAATTCTGTTACAAACGAAAAGAAAAATTTACATTCCTTCTTATTCTTACTGCTGCGCCGCATTTGAAAAGCCAATCTGCAATCTATCGATTCATAAATTATGAGTCGAGCGCCTAAGTCTTTAGGTATGTCAGATCCACCATCGAATATGTTGAAAAATTATTACAAAACTACAAGTTATATTTTCGTTTAAAATTATTTGTCATACATTACCATCATAATCACATGCAAAGCTTAAATGCGTCAAGATTTATCTTCATCTAATGCTTGAAGTGAATGGCACTCTTTCTTCTGTTTTGAGAGCTGTGTAAAGAATGACTCTTAATGTTAGTGTAATTAATTTTAGATGTTCTTTTCTTTTCTTTCCTATTTTCACGTTTATACATCTTGGTTTGTTTTTGAATTTCGCACATTTTTAAATTAAGCTTTATTTGTAGAGTGATGTTAACTTGATTTCTTCTAGATAAACCCGTAGCATGCGATAGTTCCTTGCTATATTCTTTCTATATTGTATTATTCTGAACTAGGTTCTGAGAGTTTATAGATATATTTACTTTTAAATTCATAGTAGTTTCCTCATAGTTTCTATATTATATCTTCCTTTCAAAGCTGAAAAAGGGTTTAAAATATTTAGATCATGATTTATTTACGTCCTATTTTCATCCAATCCATTAAACTACCTTTTTCTAAGGCGGACAGATTATTATTGTTTAAAGATTATAAGTTTTAGTTCCTTTTATTTATATTTCTAATTGCAAAATACCTTAGAGTACTCATTCCAAAAACGATAGTTAGTTTCTGTTAATTATTTCTGTTAAATAATTGTTATCATTAAAAGGTATGTGTATGTATTTACTTTCAACATACGTATAAAATGTATATTTATCACATTTTCATTATAAATTTTTTGTATGTTGTAATAAATTTTATATAATTTTTCAGGAGTTTCTCCATAATTTCTTCATGAAGTAATTTTTCAATGTTACTTTTAGTTTCTTAATTTTAATTATAGAGCTATTCTTTACTTATTTCATTATCCCGCTTATTATGATATTAAATGATGATGAAAAAGAATTTTCTGTTTTCAGTCCTTATTTTTCACATGTGGTGAATCATTGTAATTTTGACATGTTTAGAAATATTTTATTTCATAACGTGTTATATGTAATTCTATTTAAACTGAAATTGTTTTGTATTTATATGTAGTTCTTTGTTTAAAGACAATGTTATTTATGTGGTGAAGAACATAAACTTCTTAGCCATGTTGGAGAATTAAAGTTAATTACGAGCTTGAGGACAAGCCTGAAACAGAGGTGGAGGGAAAAATGTGATATATTTTCCACTATCTTTCATTCATATAGGGTTTCCAGAAAAAATCATTATCAATATGTTGCTGCGATTTAGTGCTTTGGGAAGAAATTAGTGATGTGAATTTTGTGAATGTAGAATCATTTGTTTGTCACATGAGAATGTCCGGAAATGTGGTGAAATGTGTTCCTTGTAAATGAAACAGAGATTTCTTGTGAAGTAGGAAGAAACAGTTTCATCAGAATACAGTGTTGTTTTGTAATACAAGTGAATACTTCAATGGAGATACATCCCCAGGGAATAAAGCTATACAGTATAACAAATCATTACTTCGCATCAAGTTTGTATTCTGCTTATTTTTCTTTATATTGAGTGTAAGTCATTCAATTAAATTCGTATTTAATTTGAAATTATTTTGTACGAACCTGTTGTTATAAATTTTACGACTATTCTGATTTGATTAGTCAAAGGATATGATAATATTATACACACACACATATTTATATTTGAAACATTCAGCTACATTTATGTCAATAGCATTTTTGTTGTTAGTGTCTGTTAAAGTTTAAACACTTTTTTTATAGTGGTAACTTTTGGTGGGTTAGTATGTATTGTAACATCTTGATTAGATTAAATTTATTTGCCTCTCACAGCATTCGCTGAAAGTTTGGTGAAATCCCTAGTTTTTTCATTACACGCAAAATATTTAAGAATCTGAACAGTATTTAATATGATTAACTGTAATATTAACAAAATGTTGTTTAAATATTTTGTGTCACAGGTTACCTGTTAGAAAGACTATTAACCAATGTTCGTGTAGCCGCAGTTACACAATGAATTTCCTCCATTTTTTACAAAGTTAACTATCATGAGCTTGGAAATGAAAAGGTAGATCCTCATGATAACAGTTTCACAATTAAATATCAGATAAAAAGTCATAATCAAATGCTCTCGGTGTCTCAGCAGAAAATTTGATAGTTTCATAACGCTATAATTAGGAAACTGATACTTTAAGAGAGCTCAAGACACATCTACCTTATATAATCAAATATATTTTGAACTAGAAGTAATTATCATTTTCGAGTCAAGAATAGTTTGTTGTTCAAATGATTCACTATGAATGCACCTGAATCTTGTGTGATAATAATATTCTACTTCTTTGGGAATAAATAATTGGCTTCTAAAAATGCTCGCAAAAAGTTATTGTTATATAATGTTAGTTAAAAACTCTTAAGTGACAAAATTATGATTTTTTCTTTGTAACATTTAATAAACAAAAGATTTTACGTTGTATTTATTTTCTGATCCTAGTTAATAAGATAAAGTAGAATTAATTAAAATTTGGCGTGAATTTAAGAAAGGAGTTTCTAATTCTCTTATTTATCTTATTATTCCTATAAAGGAATTTGAGTCTAACCAACCATTCTTCTTCTAAATAATCCTAGGTCTATTTTGTTAAACGCTTTCAGCGATAGTTTCAGGACTTTCAGAATACCATTGAAGAAGTGATTTCATACTTACTACTAAAGTAAGAAAAAATGCACGCACTCCACTCAACAAAGTTACAACTTCAACATTTATTATGTTATGTAAGATGAAAGAAAAATAATTTCCAGATAAACACACAATTAGTCTTTTCAAACAACAAAGCATTAACAAAAAACAACGGTTGCTGAAAGTTAGAATTCAAATCGCTAATATAATACATTGTATATTTCCACATGCTTGAAATACAGTCTCGTAAAATATAAAATGCATTTTGGAATAAGCTGTTTTTAAGGATAGTACAGAAAGAAAATTTAATTGTTGTTTTAAAATAATTATTGAGCTTCTGTAAATGATCTAAATATATATATAATATTGATAAAAACACTTAAATGACAGAAAATATAATTAGATTTTTTAGTTCAACTTAATAAATTACTTAAATATAGGCGTCGTCCAGCAAAGCAAGTTTTAATGTCCATTTTTATATTATAATTCCTGTAGAGAGAGTTCAGTCGAAGGTACAATTCTACTTCTAAGGCACACTAAGTATATTTTGTTCCAGGCTTTCAAAATACTTTCAGTTCTTTCAGAATACCATTGAAGACATTATTTTATTATTATTGCTGACGTAATGAATAATGCACCTACCACACTCATCAAAGTTACATCTTCACCAGTTATAGTGATTTGAAAAATGGAGGAAAAAACAATTTCTATGGAACTAACTAAGGCCACAAAGCTTGCTTCTTCTATAAACAGGGCGTTAGTATAAAAATAATGGGTGGCGAAACTAAATATTCCAATCATTATTATAATCCAAGGCAAAGTTCCACATTTCGGAAATATAGTTTCGTTAACGATATATTGGTAACTCCATGATATTACAATCTGAATAACCGAGTAATGGAAGATCACTACAGCATCTTGTAAAGATACGATCCGACGCACTATTATTGTCGACAATGATTCCAGAAAACCATACCCGACAGCTAGTGATAACCCCAGAATTCGAGATTGTGCATCCAAGTTGTTGTCCGATTCCTCTAATATAAATGAAGGACGAGTAATCAGGATGATCCCGACAATGGATAACGTGATGGCTAAAACATAAAAAAAATGTAATTTTTCTCGCAATATCAAAAAACCTAGAATTGCGGTGAAAATCAAATCTGTGTTTGCGAGAAGTGTAGGGTCGACTAATGGAAAGAAACCTAAAGATTTGTACAGAAACAAGATAGCTAGAGTTGCGATAATTGATCTGATAAAAATTAGCAGATACTGACCCAGGTTCTTCGAAAGAAAAGAATGACCGCTATGTAAAATAACTGATACACATATAAGAGCCATGCATATTCCACGGTGGATCTATAATACTTGTTTGGAGATATCTGAAACGATTTTAACCAATGCCCATTGACTACTGTTGCTGATAGATTGGAGTAAAACTAAGATAATTCCAGTGCCTGGAAACTGTATTTTCTGAAACGAAGACACAAATGTATTTGACATCTCAAGTGAGCTGTTTCGACTTGCTGCTTTCTTTTTTGATGTTCTCTTTTATCTGTGCCTTTTTAAGATGACGTTTACTTTTTCTGGACAATCTAAAATGTGATAGAAAAATAAAGTATTGGTGACATATTTGTTAGCAAAAGAAACTTAGAAAGAAAGAGGTAACTGACCGGAAGTGACCACATGTTTGAAAGGGGTTGTGTAACTCACTGTCGGAATGAAGTGAGCGGTGTTAGATGTTTAAATATATAATTGTATATTATTTATTGTATTATTTTTAATATAGGAATAAAGGTGTTTCTTTGTATTGGTTTATTTTGGTTTTAAGCTGTTGTATAAGTAAGGGTTCTTTAATTTTGCGTTTGTTTATGTTTGTTTCTTTATTTAGTATTTGAGTGTTATTTTTGGTTATGTTGTGTTTATATGACTTGCAGTGTTCAAAAACGTGTGAAGGTGACTTTTTGTTTTCTTTGAATCTGGTTACTTTTTTGTACTTGTTTCTCCAATATAGAAGTCGAGGCGGTTTTCACATTGTATTTTATAAATAATGTTAGTGTGGTGTTTGTCAGTGTAATTTTTACATTGTATAGACCTCCATTTTGTGCCTGTATTTTGTATAAATTTGGTATTAACTGGAATGTCATATTTTGTTGCTAGTTTTTGCCAAATGTTGTTATTTATCTGCTGATGTTGGGAATATATGGTGTGCAGCGATGTATAGTTTCGTGATTTTTTGATTCATGAGAAATATTTACTTTTGTTTGTCGATTTTGCTTTCTGTCTAAGTGTGTGCGTATAATGTTTCCTACGGTTTGTGGAGTAATTTTATTGAAGACCATAGATAACACTCAAATATTAAATAAAGAAACAAACATAAACGCAAAATTAAAGATGCTTTACTTATAGAACAACATAAACCAATACAAAGAAACATCTTTATACCTATATTAAAAATAATAAAATAAATAATATAAAATTATATATTCACCCATCTAACACCGCCCTCTATATGACGACACTCAGTTAAACAACCCCTTTCCGAAGAAGGTCAAAACGTTGTTCATTCCTCTACGTAAAATATTTTCTCAACTCAAACGAGCCGTTTTTACATATATAAAGTTTTTCTATCACACGCCATTTAAATTCTAAATAATATCTTGTGGAAAATAGACCATTAGTTTATCAAAGAGAAATAAACTAGCTCAGTATAAGTCTATGTCAAGTATATTAGATCGTCTTTATTACACGCTAAAAGTTACTTACGCAAAATTCTCTAACCAATCTCGTTTCTTGTAATTCATACTCCAGTAACTTGTTTTAACTGAAATATGAAGTGTTCTCTTTACATCAAGTGGACAGTACTTCAAATTATAAAAGCTACATGTATAAAATGATGTTTTTGCTAGCTTTCATCCGGATCTTATGAAAATCCTGTGACTAGTTGTTTCATTGGAGAAATTGAAAGGATTGTTCTTTGAGAGTAAAATATGGATATACATCTGACCTTAAGAATATAAGCTATGGTATGACATTTACTATAGTAGTGACATCTATTACTCGAATTTGAAATTAATGAAGCCAATCCTCATCATTATAGAGCTCTTGAAGTTAGAAATAACTCGTCATAAGAGGACAATATATCAATATATTGGTAATATCAGCAGAAAATACTTAACAGTTATAATTGTCATTTTTAATTAAATACTAACGACACACTAGTCTTAATCCTACTTTGATTCTGTTAACTGCTGTCATTTTCGGAGATGTCCAACGTAGAACTATTTCCTGTGTCAGTAATGGCTGAAATTCAAAATACTGGTTCTTGCTGATTGAAGAGAAGTTATCTGCGTTTCTATGTTCCTTAAAATAAATGAATCAGTACCGGTTAATAGACAATGTAGGTTCGCTAAGATAGTACTACTTTATAAGTCAAGACATGGAATAAAAGCTAGTTAATAATTAGCCTTTTGTTAATGACAATTAACTTGTCAATTAATAAGTAGACTTAGACGATCGTATAGGACAATAACAATACGAAATTTGATATGTAATCTCCACATCCTTACCATAAGGACTTAAAATTATTGATAATTACTTGCAATCTTCATACTTATTTGACTTGTATGTAAAAATTCAGTGAAACCAGTTTTAATCACCATTGTTTTATAGTTAGATTACCTTAAAGCTGAAAATTTTTCTTTGTTTAATATACACATATTATCCTTGGTAACGGGTTTGACGAGTTGTATTAATAAAGATTAGGTTATATGCTATTTGTTTTACAGGATAACGTTTTTTTTTTAGCTAAAGATTCTACTTTATATCACAGCAATCTGTGTTTAAACATGGCCCTGAAATAACCTGGTTTCTCATTCATAAAAATGTCGAGTTCGACTAAAAGTCACTCTTTATTACCCTATGTAGTAATCTTTGGTAAATTCTCATCGTCGAGCTGTTATAACTTTCTTTGTATTCGTATGAAATGAGTGCTGATTATTATCGCAAATATTACTTGTATGACTGATGTGCTTCCAGTGCATAGCAAATAATTTAAATTGTTTTATGTGTTTTAATATAGAATACAGTAGTTTTATTGTGAGGCATTGTTGAATGATATTTTAAACCTTTGTTTGTTTTCTAACGTGACTGTAAAATCAAATGCAAAGTGTTCACTTTATATAAAAAGCACAGCCATGAGTGGTTGAGTGGATAAAATGATGAATTTACTTTTTTCAATGTAAATGTTTTATTGGACAAATAACTGTGAGTACATTGTCTATATAGGTCCATTTTATTATTATTAATTTATTCATCTTTTTATGTTTATCTTTTTCTCATTCTAGCTTGGGAGAGTAGTTACCTTCCTACAAATGTCTGCAGACAGTGAAGGGTGAAAGAGATGTGGGACGTTGTGGACTTGAGGCCCCACATCTTGCTTTACTAATTTCTAATTTTCTGATGCGAGACTAGTGAATTGGAGGTTAAGACATATATACGGTGTATCCACATTGTAATGTGGGTTCTATTTTTTCTGTCACCTCCAAAACCTAGAATTCATTTTACCATTCTACGTTATAGCTGTTATATACTGTTATAATATAATTACTCAGAGGTTGGGATTAATTGTTTTTAACGCAGTTCTTCTTGATTATTTTTTTTATTCATTAAACTTGAATTAGACATAAATATCACTGTTTTTATATCACTGAAATATATATGAATATATTTATTTATGTTCGAGATGAATATCATACAATATTGAAAAGAAAATTTTCATACTTCCAGCCTCTTTTGTGATACGTGAACCGCAAAGAAATGAAAACAAATATAGAATTAAACTTTCCTTCTAACCCTTCTCATAACTGTTGTAATTCATTGTTGTGCATAACAGTCTAAAAATTAGTAATTAATAATAAAGTGTTGGTCTCAACCACAGACTACTGTATCAAATCGACTCCTTAATTTGGGAATGAAAAATAAATGAGAGCATATAGATTCATGTGAGACTTCGCTGAGAATAAAATTCACTAAATATATGTTTTGTTCTTTCATTCGAAAGCAAAAATGTTCCGAAAATAAATATTTAGTTTTCAACAGCCACTTGTACGAGTTAAAAAACTTGTAATTTAAATTCCATTTTTGATGACGTTAATAAATCCACGTGCTGAAAAAAAATCAAAAATCGTAAAAAATTTACTTATTGTCTCAATTATCAAAAAATATAGACATCATTTGAAAGAAACGAATAATCGCTTTCGAGTTAACATCTACTTACGAAAGAATATTAAATGAAATTAGCAGTCCAATAGGTAAATAATAAACTAGTGTCCGTTGTAGTTAAGCGCAATCCTACAGAAAAGATTTATAGCGGTATAAGTAGGTAGACCTATCCAGGGCTCATTATGGCCAGGTGGATAAGGACTCGAGTCGTAATCCGAGGGTTGCGGGTTCAAACCCCCATCACCCCAAACATAGTCGCACTTTCTGTTATTGGGGCGTTATAAAGCGACGGCCAATCCCACTATTCGTTAGTAAAGGAGTAGCCCTAGAATTGGCGATTACACTGGAGAACACTTTTTCAGCAACTTTGAGTTGCATGGGATATTTTAACTATTTCTGAAGGAGTTTTAGGCGCTAATTTCAAATCTGAAATTAGTTTTTCTCTACGAGCTCTAGTTTGTATGCTATTTGAGGTTAATGAAATTGTAGAAATGTGAACTTGCGTAAACCATGTATAAGCATTTTCACGTCCATATATATAGATAGCTTCCAATATTTTGATCATTCTTCTTTTGTTTCAGATCAAACATGGCTTCCAAAAATAGATATAATTGCAGAAACAAGCCTGATGACTTCTGCTACATATGTGGATGCTTCACACTGAATCGTCAGAGACGTAACATATTCTCGTTCGTCAAGCGTGCCTACAAGGCATATTTTGAAGTTCATCTTGGTGATCAAGACAAGCAATGGGCTCCTCATGTTGTGTGCCACAATTGTGAGGAAATGCTTCGAGACTGGACCAAAGGAAAACGCAATGGTCTGCCTTTTGGTGTTCCAATGATTTGACGCGAACCCACCAACCATGTAACTGACTGTTATTTCTGCATGGTAAACACAACGGGTGTTGGGAAGAAAAACCGACATAAGATTACGTATCCGAACATTCCCTCAGCTATTCGGCCTGCTCCGCACTCTGAAGAAGTTCCTATTCCAGTTTTCAAAATGTCAAATTGCATAAAATCTGTAGCTTGCAGACAAAAACCGACTTCAGATTTGAAATCAACACACTCAAATTGACTATAGAAAGGTCTTTTTTAAAATGCAACAAAATGAGTGTTCCCCAGTGTTAGTGCTGATGCCTAATTGTCTTCCCTCGAGTCTCACACTGCTAAATTAGGTACGACTAGCGCAGATAATCCTCTTGTAGCTTTGTGCGAAATTCAAAACAAACCAAAACATATACCCAGAATTAAGAGAAAAAAATTATATAATTATTATACTATTAATAATGGTTGATATACTAAATAATAATTAGACTTAGATAGTAATATAAACTATTACCTCCTATAACAGGTGTCATCCGATCGCTGCAAGCATCTTGTAAATATTTATACTTGCTAGCTGAGAGTCTCCGTTAAAGTATCAAAAGTATATGAAAAATAAAGTTAAATAATATTTTTCTACATTCTTTCTTCTGTTACTAAGCCCTAAATGAAGGACGATAAAATACCCATTTATTTAAAAAAATAAGATGTTTAATTGCAGGCAGAAATTATACGCAACTTTTAGAGGGCAGTGAAATCAGTTTTCTTTACTAAAATGTTGAATTTAAATTGATTTCAACACCAATTCTCCACAGCATCTCAGCGTAAAGTTGGAAGGCGTATAATTAAAAAAATTGAGTTATATGCTAAACGCTATGGAAGATAATGCTTAAGTCACTTAAAGACATGATTACATACATCACAACTCTCTCTCTGTTTGTCTTTTAAATACATTTTTTTGATACTAAACGTTGAGTATAAGGTACAATGTATCTCAATGTTACTATACATTCCTTAGTCGGCTTCATGTTCTAAGTGTTGTAAGTCCATAAGCTTGCCGCTTATGTCTTGATCAGTCTATTTCTTTTTGTTGCATTTTTTTGTTCCATCTTTTTTTGGTGATTCTATTGGCGTCCTGTAGCCCTTAATATTTTGTATACATCTATATTTAACCAAAAACTTTATTATTAATTCTAGATCTAAAACGAGCTAGTGTTTCTTGTTTATTTTATTTTTAACCAAGAAATTGTCACTCATTTTATTCATTAAACGAACACTCCATCATTTATTCTATCATGCAAAGAATAACATCACATCTTTTAACT
Organism: Tachypleus tridentatus; assembly: GCF_004210375.1. Classification (NCBI taxonomy): domain Eukaryota; kingdom Metazoa; phylum Arthropoda; class Merostomata; order Xiphosura; family Limulidae; genus Tachypleus; species Tachypleus tridentatus. The sequence goes on along the minus strand of NC_134828.1, from coordinate 32,779,034 downwards.
GGGGACACATCTTTATATTTGCTAAGTATTTTCAGGTTTGGTACATGTCATTACCTAATGAAGCTCTGCCTAGCATATCACCCACTAGTTCAGTTTAAGCTTTTCGAGGTAGAGATTTTATTTGTTTCTGGTAAATCTACAAAAGCTGTTTGTAATGTGTGTAATTTTCAATTGTCGACCCTGTGTAGGGTGAAAAGCCAGATGCTCACACTGCCATCTCTTAAGTAATTCTGTTACAAACGAAAACGAAAATTTACAGTCCTTCTCCGTCTTATTGCTCCGCCGCATGTGAAAAGCTAATCTTCAATCTGTCGATCCATAAATTATGAGTCGAGCGCCTAAGTCTTAAGGTATGTGAGATCCACCATCGAATAAGTTCAAAAATTACTACAAAACTACCAGTTATATTTTCGTTTACAATTATTTTATATACATCACAATCGTAATCACATGCAAAGCTCAAATAGGTCAAGATTTATCTTCATCTAATGCTTGAAATGAATGGCACTCTTTCTTCTGTCTTGAGAGCTGTATAAACAATGACACTTAATGTTAGTGTAATTATTTTTAGATGTTCTTTCCCTGTCTTTCCTATTTTCACGTTTATACATCTTGGTTTGTTTTTGAATTTTGAACAAAGTTACAGGATGGTTCCTGCGCTATCCGACCCTAATTCGGCAGTGCAAGACTAGAGGGAATGTTTTGGAATTTCGCGCAAAGCTACATGATAACTACCCGCGCTAGCCGTCCCTAATTCAGCAGTGTAAGAATAGAGGGAAGGCAGCTAATCATCACCACCCACCGCCAACTCTTGGGCTACTTTTTTACCAACGAATACCACGGTTGAAAGGTTGAGCATATTTGATGTGACGTGAATTCGAACCCGCGAACCTCAGATTACGATTTGAACTTCTTAACACACCATGACGGGCTATATGTCTTGGTCTCATAATCTTGGTGTTTTGGAAAGATTTCAAGTCTGCAGCAATTTGTTGAATAAGCCAATCATCATTACGTAATGCTCTTGCGAAAACCCTTTGATCTTCTGACAACCTTCTACGCTTTTTGGGTCGTAACGTAAGAAGAAATTAATATATAGTGTTAAACACATTTTCAAATTAAGATTTATTTGTAGAGTAATGTTGACTTGATTTCTTCTAGATACACCTGTACCATGTGATAGGTCCTTGATATATTCTTTCTATATTGTTAAGACATTGGCTGAGGTATTATGACAGTTATATGAGACACTAAATTTTATCAGTATATTTATTCAAGCTACGCTTGAATACCTTATATATAATATAGGGTAAAGCAAATGAATAACGGGTATTCTCACCCTAGCTAATTCAGTTGTCAAAAGGGATCCGTGAAGCACTATAGCAGTGTTGAAATTTATATTCGGTAATGAAATGAAAGAATCAGCCCAATAAAATGGAAAGATTTACAAATCTATCATTTGTGTAACACTTTTACACAGCACTGCATGTATTAGATCAGCCTCACCATTAAACCAGCAGAGCCTATGGTAGAAGATGTGTTGAAGTCTTGATGTACAAAAAACTAAACTGTCCAATGACAATAATGCGGTTGCACAGTTAGTCTAAACCATCCGGCACATTATAACATATGGTATAAGTGACTCCATGTTAGAGTTTAGCCTGAACACTCCTCAATAAATGGATCTAAAGTTGAAATAGGCATCAATCAAGCTAGAATCAACTGAAAGCTTTTATAGAGTTTTTAAGTGTTCTTTAGAAGGTTGTCAAGGTAATGAAAAAGTACAGCACTTTTATTCTTTAAAGCTTTGGTGAGATCATTACTTATTATCTAAGCCCAACACAACCTTTTATGGATCTAAAGTCTTGAAAAAAGACTTGAAAATATTAATATACTTGACCGTTCTGGGATCGAAGACAATAACCCTTCATTAAACTATCATTTCTGGTGGTCTACATCATCAGCATAGAGGCATGAGTTTGCCACTTCTGATTTGGTGTCACATAAGTCATTATTAACCAAACTTCAATAGCAGTTATAACCCTAGTAGAAATAAACAAGCACTCTAAGTTCACCTTGGTGATTCAGTGTTCAATTTACTCAACACAATATTCCATTGTACAGCTGAACATTGAAAACCAAACAAACAATCCTAATCCTAATTTTGCTTTGTGATCTTTTGGTGGGTTTGGTGGGTAATGTTGTATACACTCCCATGTCTTGCCTGCATACGTATTATACATACAGAGACAACCCATATATTTGGATAGTACATGATCCTTGAGAATAATAATAATTATACTATGTGTATATAAGTACATATTATATTATTCTGAACTAGGTTCTGAGAGTTTATAGATATATTTACTTTTAAATTCATTGTAGTTTCCTCATAGTTTCTATATTATATCTTCCTTTCAAAGCTGAAAAAGGTTTTAAAATATTTATATCATCATAATGTTCTTCATTCACTGCTAAAAGATCATGTATTTACGTCCTATTTTCATCCAATCTATTAAACTACCTTTTTTCTAAGGAGGACAGATGATTATTGTTTAAAGATTATAAGTTTTATTTCCTGGTATTTATATTGCTAATAGCAAAATACCTTAGAGTACTCATTCCAAAAACAATAGTTAGTTTCTGTTAATAATTGCTGTTAAATAGTTCTTCTCATTAAAAGGTATGTGTATGTATTTACGCTCAACATACATATAAAATGTATATTTATCACATTTTCATTATGTTGTAATAAATTTTATATAATTTTTTCAGGGGTTTCTCTATAATTTCTTCATGAAGTAATGTTTCATTGTTACTTTTAGTTTCTTAATTATAATTATAGAGCTATTCTTTACTTATTTCATTATCTCGTTTATTATGATATTTATAGATGATGAAAAATAATATTCTGTTTTCAGTCCTAATTTTTCACATCTGGTGAATCATTTTGATTTTGACATTTTTAGAAATATTTTATTTCATAACGTATTATATGTAATTCTATTTAACCTAAAATTTTTTTGCAAGCCAGAAACAGAGGTGGAGGTTAAAATGTGATACATTTTCCGCTATTTTTTATTCATATAGGATTTCAAAAAAAAGTCATCAATTTGTTGCTGCGATTTCGTGCTTTGGTAAAAAATTAGTGATGGGGAATTTTGTGAACGTAAAATGATCTGTTCGTCACATGAGAATGTCCAGAAATGTGGTGAAATGTATTCCTTGTAAATGAAACAGTGATTTCTTGTTAAGTAGGAAGAAACAGTTTCATAAGAATACAGTCTTGTTTTGTAAAACAAGTGAATAATTCAATGGCGATATATCCCCAAGGAATAAAGCTATACAGTATAACAAATCATTACTTCGCATTAAGTGTGTATTCTGCTTATTTTTCCTTATATTAAGTGTAAGTCATTCAATTAAATTCATATTTACTTTGAAATTATCTTGTACGAACCTGTTTTTATAAATTTTACCACTAGTTTGATTTGATTAGTCAAATTATATGATAATATTTTACCCTTACCCACATATTTATATTTGGGAAGTTCATTTACCTTTTTGTCAATAGGATTTTTGATGTTAGTAACTATTAAAGTTTCAACACTTTCTTTTATAGTGGTAACTTTTGGTGGGTTAGTATATAGTGTAACATCTTCATTAGATTATATTTATTTGCCTCTCACAGAATTCGCTGGAAGTTTGGTGAAATCCCTAGTTTTCTCATTACACGCAAAATATTTAAGAATCGAAACAGTAATTAATATGATTAACTGTAATATTAACAGAATTTTGTATAAATATTTTGTGTCACCAGTTACCTGTTAGAAAGATTATTAACCAATGTTGGTGTAGCCGCAGACGCACAATGAATTTCCTCCATTTTTTACATCGTTAACTTGCATGCGCTTGGAAATAAAAACATAGATCCTCATGATAACAGTTTCACACTTAAACATCAGATAAAAAGTCATAATAAAATGCTATCGGTGTCTCAGCAGAAAATTTGATAGTTTAATAACGCAAAATTAGGGAACTGATACTTTTAGAGAGCTCAAGACACATCTACCTTGTATAATCTAATATACTTTGAACTACAAGTAATTATCATATTCGAGACAAGAATAGTGGTAATAATATTCTATTTCTTTGGAAATAAATAATTGGCTTCAAAAATCGCTCGCAAAAAGTGTTTTTTTCTATATAATGTTAGTTAAAAACTCTTAAGTGACAAAATTATGATTTCTTTTCTCTGTAACATATTTAATTAAACAAAAGTTTTTACGTTTTATTTATTTTCTTATCCTAGTTAATAAGATAAAGTAGAATTAATTAAAATTTGGCGTGAATTTAATAAAGGAGTTTGTAATTCTCTTATTTATTTTATTTTTCCTATTTGAGTCTAACCTACAATTCTTCTTCTAAATAATCCTAGGTTTATTTTGTTAAACGCTTTCAGCGAAACTTTCAGGACTTTCAGAATACCATTGAAGAAGTGATTTCATACTTACTACTAACGTAAGAAAAAATACACGCACTCCACCCAACAAAATTAAAACTTCAACAGTTATTATGTTATGTAAGATGAAAGAAAAATAATTTCAAGTAAACACACAATTATCCTTTTCAACGAACAAAGCATTAACAAAAAAATAACGGTTGCTGAAAGTTAGTATTCAAATCGCTAATATAATACATGGTTTATTTCCACATGCTTTAAATACAGTCTCCTAAAGTATAAAATGGATTTTGGAATAAGCTGTTTTTAGGGATAGTAGAGAAAGAAAATTTTATTGTTGTCAAAAATATTTGATGACAACAAGAGTTCTAAGGGGTAGTTATAGTTAACAGCTAGATAGTACAGAAAGGAAATTTAATTGTTGTCAAAAATATTTGATGACTAGAAGAGTTCTAAAGGGTAGTTATAAATCGGAGCTAGAAGGGTCATGTTTCACAGAATGATACGCTCCATTTCATCTTTTTGCATAGACTTATTTAATTCACTTTAACAGTGAAATGTAAAAATAATTTGAGAAATATTGCACATATATTGTTAAATTCTTCCCTCATGACAAGTAATTTCTAACCTCACGTGTACGTATAATTTTGTCGACACGCATCGCGCCTTTCATGTTGAAGCAATAGATGCCACCACTATAGAAATATAATTCAATAGTTAAAAAGCCCAGCATTATATGATAAAAATAATATATCTGTAATGATGTGAGATTTAAGCTATTTAGTGTAAACACTTATGTTTCCGTGTATATAATTTGTTATCATTCTCTAAAGAAGAAAGCATAATTTAAATTTACCTAATTTTTTTATGGTTTTCAAAGTCATCCGACGCACTATTATATGACTCAACTACACAGAAAACCCGTTACGAACAGCTATGTAAGATCCACGAATTAGAGATTGCGCACCAGAGTTGCTGTTCCATCCTTTGTGGTTAAGATATCAATCACGTGTACTTTTTTTCGCTGTATTAAAAAATCAAGTATTGCTGTGAAAATTAATTTTGACTTTATAAGTAACGGTAGAAAGTCTAATGATTTGTACAGAAATAAGATAGATAATGTTCTGGTAATTACTCTGATGAAAATTATCAAACATTGGTCAAGATTTCTAAGTAGAAAAATATGGCCGCAATAAAGAATAACTGGTACATAAAATACAGCCATGAGTATTGCACGTTGAATCAATAATGCTTGTTTGGAGATGTCTGGAACCTGTTTAACCATTACACATTCACTTCAGTAGGTGAAACAACTTAGTGAAGCTAGAATAATTCCAATACCAGGACACTGTGTTTCCTAAAACGGAAATACGAATAGTTTTGACATTTCAAATGAATTGTTTCAATTTGTTTCTTTATGTAATCCTGTTTTTAATATTCTTATTTATTTGTGTTTCTATATGTTCCAATTCATTTTGTCTAGAATATGATAGAAAAGAAAATATATCCGTTAGTTTTTAGGAAACAAGAATTATAATATTGATTTATAAATCCTGGAAAGATTTATTTTTCAATAAACACAAAGTTCATAATTTTACTCTTACATGAACTATATATATTAACAAGCAATATTAATTTATACAAATAATTTACTGTTCTATAAAGAGGTCACAAAATAAGTAAATGACATGGATTCATCCTTGTAACACATTAGCCCCTAAATTACCAGCTTGTTAACATGACTTCTGTCACTGGTAAATTCCATGCACTTCATTATATTCGGTAATTTTAACACTCTTGTAATATTTAATATTATAATCTTTTGAATAGAAAGATATGCAAAAAAATTTGTTTAGTGTAGTCATATTTAAGTAACGAAGTATGTATCTCTAATATGCACCAATGTGATTTCTCGAGAAATACATATTTTATTGTCCAATAAGTAACAATTATAATGTAGACGGAAGACATTTAGAGCTTTGTATCAGTCTTAAATTGTGAGTACTAATGAAGAAAAGAAGGTACTTCTTTCCATAGCACTCAGTTTATTCAATACACATAGGAAATTGACAGATGTATAAATATAAAAATATACGAATATATTTAAGATAAAATCTCAAGTAATAAGTTTCAAAAATTATAATGAACTGACTTCAACAGTTTCTTTTCTTGGAATATACTTGTAATTGTAGAAATTTTAGAACCAAAAATTATAAGAAAATAATAAAAAAGACATTCTATAAAATCCTGATGTGTATACGCTGGTGAAACCTAAATAAATTGGTTAATACTTGATTCTTAGGACATTCTTTAATTATTTATTATTTTTGTTTTCAAAGATGCTAATTTCTATGAAGTACTTATTAGCTATTTATGATGATATCAATATTTTTCTATCATACACAATTCAAATTCTGAAGATAATCGCAACGAAAACAAACCATCAGTTTGTTCTCTAGTTTTTATTGAATGCTAAAAGGTACTTACCGAAAATGCTACAAAGATCTTGCCTTCTTCTAACTTATATTGCAGTAGCTTATCTTCACTGAAATATGAAGATTACTTTTTACATAAAACTACAGTCCTTGAAGTAATAAAAGCTATTAAGTGACGTTTTCACTAAGATTTGTGCAGACCTAATGCAAATATTACTTGTTGTTTCATTAAAGAAGCAAAAGCGATTGTTGTTTGAGAATAAAATATGGATACACATATGACGTTTTATTCATATTTCAATAGTTGCGGCATCTGTTATTTCAATTTGAAATAAACGAAGTCACTTTTGCAATTTTGAAGTAAGAAATTACTTGTCATAAAGCGAAATCGTATTAATATATAGGTAATATCATCAGATAATATCCAAAACTTTTCTTAAATTGATTTTGAATATTTAGTACTCTCAGAGTGGATGAAATAAATATACAAAAACGTTAAACGTTACACAAGAAATAAATAAAGTGTAAATGTTGACCGAGAGTTTCTTATAAAGTTTCTAGCACACTGCAATTAAGTTATCTTGTTAATCACAGGAACTTCACATTTTATTGGAAATTTTCAATCTTTTTATGTTCGGAATGCTTGATCGTTAGTGGATTTCTAATGACAAATGAATTAAACGACAATATGATAAAAAACTGCAAGTAATCCATTTCATTTCTGCAGTAATTACTCCTATGTAATTTAATGTTCAAATCTCAATGTGTATTCGTCTGGAGATTATTCCAACCAAAGCACTTCACCTCTCCATGTTGAATCACCAACAGTTTCATATTTCTAACAAACGATATGTTGATGATATTTTGATAGATCTTCAGGTTTTAAGTAGCTCACTGGTAAGTCAGAGGTCATAAATTAATATTTTTCGTTTTAATATCAATTAGAGTCTTTAAACAGTCATGTATTGTGTAACTTATAGTAAATCAAATAATCAGAATGTGTATGAAATAAAACAGTCTTATGTTTAGATGGTTGACCGAATTTCCAAACCATAATTGCTTAGCCCTTGTTCCAGTTTTGAAAATGATGTATTCAACTTTCTTATCCAACTGGCTTACGTTTTGAAGTATCTGATGTATGTTTTCAAGATATCTGAAAAGGATACTTTGTTTGGCATTTTCACTCAATGATCGGTTAAACATTCTGATTAATAAAAATATGTTAAAGAACAGTCATCCACTTCTCATTCCGGTTCTGTCATAGGATTAGTAAGTCACTACTAACTTAAAACTTATTTAAGCCTGGGTTTCTCACCATACACGTTAGCAGAACATTTGTTTTGAATTTCGGGCAAAGATACTCGAGGGCTATCTGTGCCAGACGTCCCTTATTTAGCAGTGTAAGACTAGAGGGAAGGCAGCTGGTCATCACCACCCACCGTCAACTCTTGGGCTACTCTTTTACAAACGAATGGTGGGATTTACCGTCACATTATAACGCCCCCACGGCTGAAAGGGTGAGCATATTTGGCGCGACGTGGATGTGAACCCGCGACCTTCAGATAACGAGTGGCACGCCTAAACACCCTTGCTCATGCCGGGCCGAAAGCATTTTTAACAACTGCAAAAAAAAAGGTTTCACGGTGTGTTTTCAATTATCAATTTTTCTGGGAGTTAGATAATAAAACTAAGTTAGGAAAAAAAAATGGGTTTCATTTATTAATTGTAAGACTTCTGCTGCTCCAACGGTAAGTCAAATGATTTACAACGTTAAAATCAGGAGTTCGATTCACTTCAATGGACTCAGCAGACAGCTCGATGTGGCTTTGTTATAAGAAAACACACACATTAATTAAAAATATAATGTAAAATCAAAATATTTATAAGTTCTGGCAAAGAAGAAACTTCACAGAGAAAAATTAGCCACTAAATATCGTCAACAGAGAAACAACGTAGCATGGCAGTTTCTTATACAGAACTCACAAAGTTATCCGAAACCTGTAAGTTAATACAACACACTCTCGTCTACCTTAATAACAATAATAAACTTTTATTATTATGATAAATATCTACTAATATAAAAATAGAGAAAATGTTTTAGTAATATTTTCGTCATAAGTGAAGATAACCAAAGTCGTTGATTAAATTTTTTCCCCATGTTCCTACTTGTCTAAAGAAAGCTAAATTAAGAACAATTATGTACTGAGAGGGAATTTTAGAATCCAGGTCTAGCCACAAAAGAGAGGTGATGATAAACGAACTTTTTAATAAAACAAAAATTAAGACAAAAATTATCATTGCTGTTTTAAAAATAACAACAAGCTATGTCCAGTTCCAATTTCGCTTTTAGGCGTAGAATAATCATTGTTCATTCTAGAACTTCACAAACTCAGCAACAGAAATATAACTGTCTTTTTCTTTTATATTTTATCTACGTAAAAGAGGGGTTCGTAATACGCAAATGCTGGACAACACTTCCACGTGAAGGGAAAAATATATTTAAACAATATTTAAAACACTTTTAGAAGAAAGATCATATTATTTAAATATCACATTATGTAAACAAAGAAAGAAATATTTAAATAGTAAATTATTGTAACTGAATATAGTATTAAGCTTGGTACCATTTTACTTCTGTTGTTTTTGTTGCTTTGAATTAAACACAAAACTATTCACTGGGCTGTCTGTGTTCTGCCTACACGGGTATCGGAACCCGGTTTTTAGCATCGTATGTCCGTAGACATACTGCCGAGCCACTGGGGAACTTTTACTTCTGAAGAAGAAAGATCCACCTTTAGAAAGCACTTGGGTTATATCACAGCGAACCTTATAAAGGTGAATAGCTGATTCTGTAAGTTTTGAAACAGAACTTTGTATATCAACACTAAATTTAACAGAAAATATATTGAAAGCACGAATATTTGTTTTATGTTTTCATGTTAGTTCGACCGTTTATTTAATTAGCTACATTGTTTGCTATGTTTATGTTTAATTTTAATTCACGTGGGTATCTCGCCTTAATCTGAAGTAACATGCTGAAATTGCGGTAATTTTTTTGTGTTTCTAGTATTAAAATAAGGGGTCAGATTCTTTTCGGTGGTCGCAGCAACTACCCTGATGCGGCTTTGCTATTAGGAAAACACATAAAAGTTTGTTCCTATTTTACGAAACAGATTAATGTTTTATCACTTGCACAACAAAAGATCTTAGTAAGTCTGCAACAGTTAGCCAGTGTTGAATAAACATTACAAATATACTTCGAGAACACGAATCGGAAAAACAACTATCCAAATCTTATTTGCGTATATATTTATTTAAACAGTTTTTTCTCTTGTTTTGCAGAATGTTATTTGCTCAAGAAGTGATATATTTAATTGGGTATCTCAGTTAATATTGATCTATTGTTAAAAATACGAGTTATTTTACTTCATTATGTTAACCCATATGTATATATCATGATATTGAAATTCTGTACTGTTAAAATATTCGACAAAAGTAATAGCTTTAGAGGAAAAACTCCTCTGTAACTCTCAATGATTTCATTTTTTTATCTTTTGTAAATAATTTCAAGAATGTAAGTGAAACAATGGCGAAAAGGAATATTTATTTTATATGGAGATTCTTATGGTATAATTTCAAAAATAGACTAAAATTTATATGTCTGTAATTTTCCAAGTCTTTGAATTTTGCTCATAGCTACACGATGGCTATCTGTGTTAGCCGTCCCCAATTTAACAAGACTAGAGGGAAGGCAGTTAATCATCTCCACCTACCCTCAACTGTTGGGTTACCCTTTTTACTAACAAAGAGTGAAATTGACCTCACATTATAACACCTCCACGGCTGAAAGGATGCGTATGTTTAGTATGACCGGGATTCGAACCCACGACTTTCCGACTAGGAGTCGAGTGCCTTAACCACCTGATCATGCTAGGACAATTACAATCTCTATGTAATGTTGTAAATCACTAATATCTTAAACGAGGTGTTGTTGTCATTGGAAATCATGTAGATTTCTATTAAAGAATATTGTAGAATCACACCATTCTTAAAAATAAATAAAAATGTAAAAAAGTAAATGAAAATGTTATAAGGTTTAATGTGATTAATTTTTCTGTAACTTGAAAAAAGTTTCGATTATGTTCTAGATGATGTAATATCTTTTCAGATTGAAATGTGATTTTGTGTTTTAGATACTGTCTCAAGACTTCTTTTCCACTGTCATTGTTTGAGTTTAAAACACTGTAAACATTTTGTAGATGATTCTTTCACAAATGTTCAGTGTTGTACTTGTGATACATTCATTGTCATTTTGTCGAATCTTGCAAACGATTTATCAGATATTCTTTCAATGGTATGTATTACGCTATATTTTTTATCTGATGAGTCTTCGATTTATTACATTACATATGTTAGGAGTTACGATTTGGGCCTGGCATGACCTAGCGCGTTAAGGCGTGCGCTTCGTAATCTGAGGGTCGCGGGTTCGTGCCCGAGTCGCGCCAAACATGCTCGCCCTCCCAGCCGTGGGGGCGTTATAATGTGACGGTCAATCCCACCATTCGTTGGTAAAAGAGTAGCCCAAGAGTTGGCGGTGGGTGGTGATGACTAGCTGCCTTCCCTCTAGTCTTACACTGCTAAATTAGGGACGGCTAGCACAGATAGCCCTCGAGTAAGTTTGTGCGAAATTCAAAAAAAAAAAAAAAAAGGTGTTACGATTTCAAATAACGGGAAATTAAGTTACTAAAGTATTAATATGTAAAAAAACATTATATTTGTGAAAATATACACACAATAATTTTTAACACAAATACATTTTATCATATAAACAACAATACGCTCAAAAAGTAATTAAAAATGTATCTCATTTGTTTGCACATACACTCATAAATTCACAAGCGTTGTTTAAAGATGTTTCAAATACACAATCAAATAGTTTGAGAGAGGACTATTCTCTTTGTTATTGTTGCATGTTATATAAGGCGTGTTATAAAAGCTCTCAGGGTTAAATTTAATAATTTCGTCACAGCGGGCAATTTCTTCTTGATCATAATATAAGATCATCTCCGAGTAGGTATTCGACTTTCTATAACTCTGAGTAAGTGTGAAGTCTTAATTGGAGTTTGAAATTAGATTTAAAAATAATAATGTGATTAATAGTTTCTAATAAATTATCATACTTCTATTTAATAAAGCGATTGAGGCTAATTAACAGTTCTCGCGGGTCGATGACACACTGACGTAACATATTAAGTTACTTATGTTTTTAACTGATATACAGTAGGACAATGTTTATAAAACAACTCAGCAAGTTATAAGTAATATCGTGGTGTTGGAGTATTTGTCACTTTATTTCTGTGTTAAGCAGCCTTATGATTTCTAGATATTCTAACTTCTATAATCAATATAGATTTCTTTAGATAAGATGTAATCTGAATTTTTTAGATTTAACGTAAACAAGTGGTCCACAAAATAAATTTATTGGTTACCATTTAGTTACTTTGTTTTATTTTTATTGGGCGTTCAATATTTTTCTCACGTGGATATCGATGCAGCTTCGTACACTGTAGATAAAGAAATGGTGAAAGTAACATCCTTAAATGGTTGAGTAGATGTTAACTGTAGGTTACAGCCTTCAATACTTTGAAAATACTTCTTGCGGAAAGAAAGATGATGACTGATCTAGTACAACGTGGCATGATGGTCCAGTTTCCTGAAGCGAGTATACAAGGAGTGTTTAGCATTTTACATAATATGTCCAGTCCCTTATTTTCTAAGGTTAAACTCAACACTTTAGTTTAATTAAATTTAGGTTTTCTCTGTAATTATCCCGCACGGGTATTTCGTAGTTTTACTTTATAAAGTTCTCAATCGCTCACTTTTGCTTTTTGCTATTTTATTTTTAAACATAAAATTATTCATATATAAAGAAGCGTTTTGGGTTACTTTGTACTCTTAACTTACATTTAAATCTCAATGGAATAAAACTTTCAAAATTAAAATATAAATCTATGACAAATATTTTTGTAATAAGATTCAACTTCAATCCACTTATTTGTTTTTCTAACATATTAGTATCTAAAGGGAGAATTAATGAAATAATCTCATTTTATAATGTGAATTTAATACATTTGTGTTGTCATTCGAGATAGATCAAAAATAATAGTAAGGTGACCAAACATTCCGATTTTACTGAGACAGTTCCGTGTTATGTAATGTATCCCAGAGTTTCGAGAAAAGTTCAAGGGTGACGCAAAACGACCACATTTTATATAAAGACATCTAATTATCAGTCATATCAAATCTTGAAAGTGTTATGCCTACTTTATGTTATTCTAACATTTAATTTCTGGCTGCCAACTTCTTATTAAAGTTCTGATCATGTGTTTTGTTACAAAAAAGAGATTTTTGTTAGAATAATGTCCAGAAGAAATACATATCTATGTTTACACAACTAAAAGTAAATAAGGGATCCCAGAAGTAAAAAAGGGTATTCATTTTAATTTTGATCATATTTTTGCTCAGTTCATTTGCGATTCACATGTTATTACAAATACTGTAATAAACAAAGGCTTTTATAACAAGCAATTCCGTATATAAATAAACTGAAAAATGTTGATAGAAATCTGATGGATCTGTGCTTAACAAGATAGCGAATTATATTGCAGTGTGTAGAAAAATAATTAATGAGACCACATTTTGAAGATATAGAACTGTGCCTTGGATTATATTAAGTATTGGAATACTTTGTTTCGGTACCCAGTATTTTTACGTTAACGCCTTGTTTGTTAAAAAAGCTAGTTGAATGACTTTATTGACTTCCCTGAAAACTGATTTTTCTTTCATATTTCTAGTCACGATAACTGGTGAAGTTGTAACTTTTTTGAGTGTGTTAGGTTCATTGTTCAAAAACGTTAGCAGTAACAAGGAAAGCATGTATTCAAAGGTATTTTGAAAGTTCTGAAAGTTTTTTCAAACATCAAACAAAGTAGGCTATGGATTCATTTGCAGTTGAATAGTAGTTTCGACAAAACATTTTCTACAGGAATAATCATATAAATATAGGCATTAAAAATCATTTAGCAAACGATGACTACTTATAATTAACTTTCTTTATCTGATTAAATAAGATGTTCAAAAAAGAAAGTATAACATCTTTAGTTTAATTGATTAATTTAAAACTAAAAACATCATCATTGAATTATTTGAGCGCAATTTCAGTAAACTTGTCTTATTCCAGTGTGAAGTTTTTCTTTGCCATAAATGAACATTGCCTCCAACTCTTAAAATGAATTTATCCCTCATTAATGGTCTCACTGAATTTACGAGTACTATTTTTCTGAAACATTGATGATCATTTATGTCCAATATTAATTTTTACTTTTTGTCGCTGCAGATAAAGTGCTAGATTTCATCTAAATTATGTTCTTAACACATTTTATTCTTTATTTTCTCCTACATGTTAAAAAAATGCTTCGTAATATCTTCTGAACGTTTGATTCAGTTGCTTTCCATTTATCGGAGATCACCTTGGATTGCAGTAAAAGTAGCCGCGTACGCTATTGAAAGATTTTCCATCCTTTCGTCTATAAACCTATGTTACAGTTGATTATATTTGAACCATCTAACTTGAACATTTGGGTTTATTTATCTACGGTGTCATTTAAAGTGAAAAATAGTGATGCTAATACAGAATTTTATAAAAACAACTATGGCAGATAAACAATAATTAACAAATCTGTGAAATATTTCAGATAACATTCTACTAAAAATATTCTATTTTACAGAAAAAGCAATAGATATTTACTTTCATATTTACTGTCTACACACAAAAATTTATTTGTTAGTAAAGTATAAAATTTTCAGGGTACTACTTTTCCTTTAGATACTAATTTTGCTACGGAGGAAGCAATATATATTTACTTTCATATTTAATGTTTACACAAAATCCATTAGTTAGTAAAGCATCAAATGTTCAGGGGACTGCTTTTCCTTCAGATACTTTTTTTCCGAAAAGTACTGCGAGTCGCCAGGAGCAAAAATAAGATAACAGAGACAAGCATAAAGATAAGCTGTTACTATTGTGTATGTGTGGAGTACATGCATTATCAGATATATTTATATACATTTATCTAAAATCTGTATTATTTCAAATGCATGTGACATGTAGAGTATTTTACGAGTGTTTTACATGTTTTGTAATATATCACTATTGTCCAAAATCAACCGTTCGTTGTTTTCAGTAACTAAAAAATAAAAAATATCCTTCAGAAGAAGTAAATGAATTAGATGTGTTATTCAAAAACTATCGTCAAAGAAGAATTTATGAACTGTTTCTTTAAAACATTTACTGACAAGTGGTTAAGACTGTTTACCTTCACGACGAGTCTGTAACCATGATAACTTCTGTTACAGCTGCATTGAACCTAACTATGTATCACGTATCCTCAGTCTTTATATTGTTATATTATTATTAGACGTAACTAAACTCTCTTCAAAATTCTGCTAACGTCTTAGGTGAGATACTAGTGACTTACTAGACCTGTGACAGAAACGGAATATAAGGTGGATGATTATACGCTTTGAGTGTTCGCTAAGATATTATTCAGAACGTTTAATTGATCATAGAGTCAAAACGCCAAAAATAAAGTTTTCTTTTCAGGTACTTTGGAAACATACTTCAGACATTTCAAAAGGTAAGTGAGTTGAAAATCAAAATTGAATACACTATATATAAAGCTGTGTATTCGATAGTACACGATGGCAGATCGGATATTATTAACCACACTGCTATGAAAAAGGCGCAAACCCCATTTTTAAAATAGGGGAAAGGTCTATGATCTTTTGGTTTAGAAATTTGGTCACCCGTCTAGACATAAGTCTGTTTTTCTTATACATGTTGTGATTATTTCATTTAGTGTAAGTTACACAACGTATGACTGTTTGAGGACTCAAATTTATATTGAAATCAAAATTTTGAATTTCATGACCTCAGATTTACCAGTGAGCTACTTTAAACCTCAATGTCTGTGAAAATATCAACAACATATCCTTTGTTAGGACAATAACACTTATCGTGTTTCAATGTGGTCAAGGCCAGTTGATATTAAAAAATATGAAAGGTTTTGGTTAAATTAATGTCCACACGAATACATATATGTGTTCACACACATAAAATATGTATGAGATTTCAACAATAATGACAGGGATTACTTGCAGTTTTCATCATATTTTCATTCATTTCGTATGTTATTAGAAACCTAGTAACGATAAAAGTCATGGACCTACAAACAATTCCACACATAAATAGATGGAAAATTTTCAATAAAAGTGTGATGGTCCTGTAGTTAAGAAGATAGCTTAATTGTTGTGTGCTACAAACTTTATAAGAAACTCTCGGTCAAGTTTGGCATCTTATTTATTTCTTATATAAAGTTTGAAATATTCATATATTTATTTCATCCACTAAGAGAGTGACTATTTTTATAAAACCGTTTTAAGAAAAGTGTTGAATATTATCTAATGATATTACCCATATTTTGGTACATAGTCGCCTTACGACGAGTTATTTCTTACCTCAAGTGTTCTTGTAATGATATAATCTGGTTCCATTTGTTTCAAATAGAAGTAGTAGATGACGCTAATATAGAAGAATGGAATGCACGGTTTATACTCCAAACGTCAGATATACGTATATCAATATTTTACTTTCAAACGGTATCCCGACATTTCGCAGCCGCAATTTTGCACCCGACTCTTGGCAGCCAACAATTTGACTGCCGAGCTCGTTGACAGCGGACAATTTCGCACCCACGAAAATTGGCATCGGATGACTACCCAGCCGAGTATTTATATCAACATTACAGTTTATGAAAAAAAGACTTATATATCATACAGCCATGTAGCCACATTTATTCACAGTTTAAAGCAGTAGCTAATTCCTCGAAGGAATTGAATAAGATCCCTATTTTTATATTCGTTAACTATACGTTGGACTCTTTGATTTACAGTCTCGTACTTTGCCTTCTTTCTTGGCGGTTCATGCCCTGTAATCATTTGTTCCAGAAGATTTGGCCTGGCATGGCCTAGCGCGTTAAGGCGTGTGCTTCGTGATAAAAGGGTCGCGGATTCGCGCCCAAGTCGCGCCAAACATGCTCCCCCTCCCAGCCGTGGGGGCGTTATAATGTGACGGTCAATCCCACTATTCGTTGGAACAAAAGTAGCCCATGAGTTGGCGGTGGGTGGTGATGACTAGCTGCCTTCCCTCTAGTCTTACACTGCTAAAGTAGGGACGGCTAGCACAGAGAGCCCTCGAGTAGGTTAGTGCGAAATTCCAAACAACACTCCAGAAGATTTAGATTCATTTTATTCTTTTTTTCAGATGTTCAATCAGTACGAAGAGGTTGAGATGCTCGGATTACGACTAACTTGTTCATTTTGAATTGTCCTTTCGCGCACGTTCCAGAAACGAATCGGAAAGGGTAGGTTTCTCCGCCAACCTGCGCGTCGTCGATGAGATCTACCGATACAGGTGTCCTCGAAACAGTCAACCAGATATTGTGCTCTTTCTGCTACTACTCAATGAAAGTCATTGTTGGCAATCAATATTTCAAAAATTGCGACAAAATCATCAACGGGCACGAAAGACAGCGATAGCATGCAACGTGCCCAAGTCGCAAGCTCTCCGTCTTCTTTTCGATATGCAGCAGTATAGCCGAGGGTCTGAATTTTGCGTCACAAACAGTAGCTCAGATGAAAAAAGCATCCACTGATATTAGCATCGGGAAAACTGGCCGCTGAAAACGAACTCGGCTTTTAAATTGTTGGCTGCCAAGATTCGGGTGCGAAATTGCGGCTGCGAATTGTCGTAGAACCCTTTCAAACGACAATCGTTTTACCTTCTGAAATGAAATAACTAATCACAATATTTGTGTAAGGTTTGCCCGAAAGCAAGCGAAAGTATCATTTTATACATGCAGCTTTTATTATTAGAATGACTGCAGACTTTAATTAAAGAGAAAACTTCATATTTCATTTAAGACATTTTTTGTTTTGTATTTTTGGTAAGCAACTTTTAATGTGCAATTAGGACTATAGAAACAAGCCTCATTTGAAATATAGTAATATCATAGATTTATACTAATTCAGTTTATTTTTCGTTTCATAATTTAATGGTTTACTTCCCTCTCTTGAGAATTTACGTTGTGTGTGACAGAAAAAAATTGTTGTAGCCACAAACTAGCTTCGAAATATTCCATAGAATTTAGTAATTTTGCAAACAAAAATAAATAACTAAAATATCCTGGATTAATGTATTCCAGAAAATCATAAAGTCAGGTATTATCATTATCTTTAGGTTTTACCGGTATATTACACGTCGGTAAATACACTTTACAACAAATTTTTTCTTCTTGAACACTGTTGGGTATTCCTTAGAAATTTTTGTTTGCTGATCACGAAAACCATATCCAATTTGCTCATTACGTACCGTTTCATCGAAATCTTCAGTTTTGTTATGTTTTCTCTTATATTTGTGTCAAAAAAATTTTCGTTTCTGTAAGAGACCTATGAACAATGTTTTGTGCGGTATGGGGATTTCTAAGCATGAAATCAGGCCAGGTTGGAAGCTGTTCTGTGGAAATATGCAGCCCGGGCATGCCTGGGTAGGCCGGAGCCAGCTTGACACTGTCTCAGCAGGCTATAAAAGTGGCTTGCTTACACAGATGCTGCTCATTGGATTAATATAGACCTTATAGTGTGTACGTATTGTTTCAAAATATAGCATTGCCTCAGTAGCACTGTAACAAGTAAGTTAGATGTTATAGACGTTTTACAGGACAATTAGTGTTGGTCAATTTGCCTCGTCAATATCGTAATAGCCGCGATGCATTCTGCTGTATTTGTGACGTGTATACGCTTCTTCATCACAGACGCTTAGTAACTGCTCTCGTGAAGAAAGCATATCATATGTACTTCAGCTGTAAAATTGGTGATAAGGGCCAGGAATGGTTGCCTAACATTTGTTGTGCGGCATGTGCTGTTTGTCTGGGAGCTTGGCTCAGATGCGCTCAAAAGACAATTCCGTTTGCTGTCCCGATGATATGGCGAGAAAAGAAAGATCATGTGACGGACTGTTACTTCTGTTTGACTAATGTGTCTGGTGTCTCTGCCAAAAACAGGAAGTCAATTTAATACCCTAATCCGGTTTCAGCAATGAGACCCGTGCCAAAGGACGACAGTTTTCCAATTCCGAAACCACCAGAGTAATGGACCTTAGACGAACCAGATGAAAAAACTGCAATGCAGGGAACTGGCAGTGACATTGATCCGGATTTTGAGCCGTGCTGCTCAGATGATCCAAATCTCGTAACACAGCCAGAATTAAACGATCTGGTCAGAAATTTGGGTCTGTCAAAAGCAAAAACCGAATTGCTGGGTTCGAGACTGCAGGAAGGGTATTTGCTGTCACCAGGTACGAAAATTTCTGTTTTTCGAAGCCGCCAAGATGATATAACCAAATTCTTTGCACACGTGTACAGTCTCTATTTCTGTGTTGACATCGAAAGATTGTTCTCTGCTTTGGGTTGTGACCATGCCCCGCAAGAGTGGCATCTCTTTATTGATTCATCAATGTTAAGCCTCAAAGTTGTTCTGTTACACAACGACAACGTTCAATCCTAAATAACTGTTGGCTATGCAGCACACATGAAAGAAACCTACGAGAACATGGAAATGTTGCTGAAGCACATCCAGTACAGCAAGTACAACTTGAATACGTGTGGAGATCTGAAAGTCGTTGCTATATTACTGGGACTGCAGCTGGGCTACATATGTTTAGACTGTGAATGAGACAGTCGTGACAAAGAGTAACATTATTCTAGATAGATCTGGCCGCTCCGTAAAAAGCTAGGTCCAGAACAAATAAATATGGCGCATAAACCGCTTGTTGGCCCGGAAAGGTATTTTTGCCTCCTCTTTACATAAAATTGGGACTTATGAAGAATTTCTGTAAAGCAACGAACAAAGAAGACGAATGTTGTCGTTATTTGAAACAGATGTTCCTAAGAATAACTGAGGCCAAGATCAAAGAGGGCATTTTTGTTGGCCCTCAGATCAGACATGTTATGAGTGACAAGCGGTTCGAAGATCTGTTAGTTGGGCCTGAAAAGATTGCCTGGATACCTTCAAAGATGTTGTTGACATTTTTCTTGGTAATTACAGACCCCCACATCACATTCCGCTGGTAGACAAACTCTGAAAGCATACAAAACAATGAAGTGCAACATATCACTCAAGTTTCTTTTCCTACACTCACACTCGCACTTCTTCCCCGCAAATCTCGGTGATGTCATGGACGAACACTGTGAAAGGTTTCACCAGGACATTGTTACAATGGAAAATCGATATCAGGGCAACTGGAATTCGGCAATGCTTGCTAATTTAGCAGTGTAAGACTAAGGGAAAGCAGGTAGTCATAACCACCCACCGCCAACTCTTGGGCTACTCTTTTACCAACGAATAGTGTGATTGTCCGTCGTATTATAACGTCCCCATGGCTGAAAAGGCAAACATGTTTGATGCAACGCGGATTCGAACCTGCAAGCCTCAGATTACGAATCGAACGCCTTAACCACCTGGCCATGCTGGGCTCTACAAGTTCGTACATATGATAAGAATGTTTGGTATGATAACTAGTATGCACAACAAGAGCACAACATTTACACTTTACTACATATTACCAAATATGACAGTCAGGTGTGTTTTTTGGTAATATTAGACATTTTTATGACAAAGAAAACTGGGCCTTTGGCAACAACAATCAAACAAATTTTGAGATTATATAGGTAATGTCATCTTTAGCTGACATGAACAATATGTTGGAAAGCGTGAAGCGTACAACCCGATTCTTGTTGTTAGAAACCGTCAGTGAGAATGTTTTTTTGTGAATTTAATATTGAAATTCTGTTAACATTAACGTAAAATACTAGAAGTTAAAACTAATCCCATTTAATTTCTACAATTAAGTGAAAACTTTATTAAAATTATATGCAAATATCAATAAGTTTATGTACTGATTGTAAGTTTGTGGTAATTAGATGTCATTTCTCTTGTCGTTCGTATCCTATACGATCAGCTAAGTTGGCTACTTAATTGCAGCCTTCAATTAAATCTAACAGCATTTGTTCATTTTTTAAGACTGGATAATAATGTTATATTGCTCTCCTTATTTTTACAATTGATTTTCTGATTATTTAAAATTAAAGGGCAGTATATTTTGCGCACATGTGAGAGCACCGATTATTTATTCTATATATGTTTAGAATTAAGCACAAAGCTATACAATGAGTTATCTGTTTTATGTTTATCATGGGTATTAGTGTGAGTTTACAAACATGCCCTTGTGCCACTAGAGGGTGAAACTTTGGAGATTCGGTAAGAGTGTTTCTGAAGACAGACAAATATAACGAACACATATATTTTTAATACAACTATATGCTATTTACTAGCAAAAAGAGAATTTATAATAACGATTATTATAAATAATATTTTATATACGAAGTTTTTATGAACTTACAAAGAATATTGAGTCTGTTATATGGAACTCTATATTTTATCAATGTCTAACGATAAGCGAATTAATTCTGAGTTGATATTGTTACACTTCTCTTAACGGCGAGCCAGCTAGCTCTCTCTTCTTTGCTGTCCACACGTCGTTTACAAATTTATTTTATTCTGACGAAATTATATATTATCCTATTAGAAATATTAACGTCAAAATTTAACTTACTGAAGTTACACGGTTTCACGGATCGAAATCCATAAACGTTCCTATTCAAGTATCTGTAGCTTTCCGAGTAATACGCGTTAATCACAGTTACAGCAACAATACTTCATTCTTTCTCTCGGCATGTCGATTTAAAAATTATAAGACGAAGTTTACAAAAGTTCAGTTGGCAACAATACTTGAAATACTTTGGTAAAAAAAATGTATTACTGATTCTTACACTCGAGAATCTTCTACAAATTTAGGTAATAGGTTGGAATTTGGCAATACACATTTAACAATATAAGTCATATGCATTTCTAAATATATATATTTAACTAAAACAAACATTGTTATTAAAATTAACACATAATAGTAATTTCGATACAACAGACAAATATACAAATATTATCACATATAGATTCACAGTAAACCAGTTTGTAGTCTGTGTTTAGAAATAACACGGCTTAATCACAACATATGAAATAGTTTTGTGTGGACCGCTTCACAGTGTAGACAGAAACGTTGTCTCTGACCACAAAATGACTAAGAAATGTTACTTCTATTCACGTGGGTGTCCACATTCCTAGTTTCAACTTTAACATTCCTGCCTTTCTCCTCTGAGGTATCCTGGTTAGGGTTTCAACAGCAAGTTCGCACGTACAAACAAGGACATCATCGATATCGACCAGGATACTTCCTCATTGCAGCCCTTTCAGTGTATGTCACATTACCAAAGACATAACACAAGACTGAAACAAATCATTTTCATTATCATGTTAATTTCAAGACTGTTCTTATTATTCATTTGAACTTCGTATTCAAAATTGTAGAACCATTGAATATCATCCAGTACATCATAATATTCATGTTTTCAGAAAGTGAAGCTATGCCTTGGGATTGGAACACTGAGTTCTGGAGCTAAATAGTTTAATATTTACGCCTTGTACGTAGAAAAAGCTGGTTGTGTGGATTTAGTGTGTTTCGTGAAATTTGTTTCTTATCTCATCTTTCACGATAACTGGTGAAGATGTATGTTTAATCAGTGATGTCGAGAAAACCCACTTGTTGAGAAATGTATATGCAAAAACGGCTCGTTGGGGTTGAGAAAAATTTTACATAGAAGAGCGAACAACGTTTCGACCTTCTTCGGTCATCGTCAGGTTCACCATATATAAGATGTATCTTTGTTGAATGTCGCAGTGCATTGTTCGTTACAGCAACAGTAACAATGAGAGAATGTCTTCAATGGTGTTATGGAAGTCCTGAAAGTTTTTCAAAGCTTGGAACAACATAAGTATAAGATGCTATAAAAGTAGAATAATAGCTTCGACTCAACTTCCTCTCCAAGTGATACGGATGAAGATATTTGAGTGCTATTTCTGAAGTACTTGTTTATGTATAAAAAGCATTAATAAAAAATTAAAATTACTAAAAGATCGTGAAAACACATGATATTTCTGTACTTTACATTTTACTTCCATCTCTGCTTCAGATATTTCTTCAAGTTCAAAATTCACCTTAAACTTGGAACTTGGCCAAAAAGTGCGTTAGCTTTCATGCGTTCAAGTTCAATCTTATCACACAAATAACAATATTGTTAAACAAAAACTGCACTTAAATACCCAACAAAAGGAATTTTTCGGGTAAAAGCAAATTACAAACAACTGATAATGAAATAAAAAAAATCTTTTAAATAAAAAAGAGTATCACATGTAAAAAATTTAAACCGAAAAGAAAAATTCTTGACCTTCTGTTTGGAGGATATAGCTTGATCGCGAATGCTTGGATTTTAATAGATAGTTTTATTATAATTACTTTTCTGAAACTTTGATGACGGGTTGAATTCATTGTTCATCTTTTATCTTTTTTGTTCATTACAGATAAAGTGCTCCATTTTTACCAAAATTATTTTCTTAACTCTTTGTCTTCTCTGTTTTATTCCACATGTATCAAATCGCTTCATATTATCTTCTGAACATTTTATTCACTGACCTCACATTTTAGCGGAGATTATTTTGGATTGCTGTAAGAGAAGCTGTGTACCATAGTAACTGAATTTCCTTCCTTTCTTCAAAAGCCCTAAATTACAGATGATTATGCTTGAACTATCTGGGTCTCTTATCGTAAATTCAGGTTAATGTATGACGTCAGATGCCATTTAAAATTCTGATAACAATACAGGATCTTATAGAAACAACTGTCGCAAGAAAACTATAATTAACAAATATGTGAACTTTTCAGTTTATATTTTACGTGAAATATTTGTTGTTGTTGTTTTCAAATAAGCACAAAGCTACACAATGGGCTATCTGTGTTCTGCCTTCCACGGGTATCCAAAGCCTGTTTTTAGCGTTGTAAGTCCGTAGACATACCGCTGAGCCACTGGAGGGCTACGTAAGGTATTCTAGCTAAGAAAAGAAGCAATTCACGTTTATATTTATATTTAATGCCAACACAATATAATACGTTTATTAGTTAGTACAGCATGAAGTTTTCAGGGCGCTAAGTTTTCTTTGATTATTATTTTTTTTAGAGTTAAAAGTTTTCAAACGTAGTGTGATTCACCAGTGATAAATATGACAGAGACAAGCACTCAGATAAGATGCCACTAGTATGTATGTGTAGAGTGTATGCCTTATACGAGAGTATTATTTATATATAGCTATCTAATATCTGTATTATTTCAAATTCAGATGACATACATAATATTTCACGACCGCTTTATTTATTTTGTAATATTTCAATATTGTTCAAAATAAAACAGTTTATTATTAACGGTAAGTAAAATGTTAAAAATATATAAACTTGAGTAGAAATATATGAAAAATAGGTTACCTCCAAAAACTGACATTAAAGAAAACTCTTTTAAATTGTTCCTTAAAAACATCTACAGACAATCGACAAGTGTCTTTGCTAAAACGACAAGTCTGTAACCATGATAACACTTATTACAGCTGTAATGCACCTAATTATCCATCACAATTCCTATTTTTATATCATAATACTATAGGAATATTTAACCAACTGTAATTTTTAAGTTTATTTCGTGTAACGTTTCTGTTATTTTATGAAATATCCATATCTAAAAAAAATTAATGATGTTTTTCATATTTATATTCTATGTTGTTGACGCCACAAATTTCTATTCTATTTCTTAGTTTCTCCATTTCAGAAATGTCTGCTAATATTTTTACAAATACTGTTTTATAGTGACTCTATTTCTGACCTTATATAACATTGATGATGTATTTAATGTTTGTATTCTTTGTGTTAAATACTCGCTTTGTTTTTCTGACCCAGTTTAAGACAATTACTCTATTGTTACAGCACTATATCTCTCTGACTTTAAATGAGTGAACAACAAGTACAGCATACCTGTGGCAGTTGGCACGGGCTAAATAGCTACAAAATTGTCTTTTTGTTGGTTCATTTATTAATAAATTTTGTCTGGATCTAAACAAGCGAACTTGGTATTTATTATACACTGTAAGAAACTTATTTTATATCATTGTTTTTGTTTACTGGATAATACCTTTCTCTGTATGGAGTTATCGGTATTTTATCTGATCTGAACATATATAAATATGTTTAAGTATCTTGTTGTTGTTTTTAACAAGCACTCTAAATTTAAAACATGAAACTGAGACCAATCTAAAATATTGATACATTCGGGCTTTGCTTATGAATATGAATACAGATAGAACAAAAAACTTTAAACGTCAATATAACTGGTACTTTTGTAATAATTTCTCAAATTATTTGATACTGAGCCTGACCCGTGTTGTCTAGAACGCTCGACATATAATATCTAGATTGCTCGGTATGGCCAGATGGTTAAAGCACTCGACTAGTAATCCGAAAATGGTGGGTTCGAATCCCAGTGGACCAAACATGCTCTCCCTTTCAGCCGTTGGGGCGTTATAGTGTAAGGTCAATCCCACTATTCGTTTGTAAAATAGTTGCCCCAGAGTTGGCGGTGGGAACTCTTGCACTGCTAAATTAGGGACGGCTATCGCAGATAGCCTTCGTGTAACTTTGCGGGAATTTGAAAACCAAACAAACAAACATAAAAGTATTGGTTGGTAAAATAGTAGCTCTGGAATTGGCGATGGCTAGTGATGACCAGCTGCCCTCCCTCTTGTCTTACACTGCTAAATTAGAAATGGCTAGCACAGATTTATTTATTTATTTCATCCACATTCATTGACTGTGAATTTTCAAGGCATTGAAGAACAATTTTAAAAAAGTGTTGGATACTTTTAGATTATATTATCCATATATCCATACATAGTCGACTAATAAGAAGTTATTTCTAACGTCTACTGTGCAATATTGATGTAGCCTTGCTTTATTTATTTCAACTTGAAGTAATATATGCTGTCACTATAGAAATATTTAATTACATGGTTTATAATCTTAACGTCAGATGTATATCCATATTTCACTCTCATATGACAGTCGTTTTAACTTTTTCAATGAAATAACTACTCGTTATATTTACACAAGGTTTACTCGAAAGCAAGTAAAAGCATGATTTTCTACATGTAGTTTTTATTGCTATTTGAAGGACTGAAGACTTTTTTAAAAGAGAATACTACATATTTCAGTTAAAACAAGGTACTATAATACCAGTTAGACTTTTTTGAGTATTTTTGGGTAAGTAACTTTTGGCGTCAAATAAATACTACAAAACAAATTTGACATGTATTATACTTATTCAATTTCTGGCTCTTTAATTAACTAAAAGTTTTCTTTCCATGGGACTATCTTTAAAGTTTGAAATACGTTAGTTTAGGCCTTTACGTTTTACTTCTTAAAGATTGAAAGATGTAGGGGAAAGTGCGACATAGCCTGCAATGAATTCACTACATTGGATATATTTTACAAAAATTTAATACATTTTGATAAAATTAGGTAAACAAAATCACAAGGAAAAAGTGCGTGAGAAACAGCAAATCTAAATGTTTGACTTATAATGTCAGTAGGTTGTAGCTAGAAAAAGAAGAAAAAAAAATTAACTAAAACGCTGCATTAACTGAAAAGATCCCAGAGTACAAACTATAATGTGGGATTATTCTATTTCTACATCTATTGCTACTCTTTTATTTCTTATGTGAGACTACAAATGGAGGTTTCAATGAATAGACGGTGTATTCCCACCGCAATGTGCATCCCGCTTCAACACTCACTTCCAAAACCAAGGGTAAATTTTATAATCCCACATTGGAGTTTGTATCCTGAGACCTTTCTAATTAGTGCAGCGTTTTTTGTTCAATTTATTTTTGTTTCAGCTTGTTTTTTTTAAGTTATAACAAACTAATATAAGTTGTTATTAGCTTGGATTTGCTGTTTTTATCGCAGTCCTTACTTGTGAATTTGTTTACTTAACTTTATCAAAATATATTAACTTTCACTAAATTTTTATGTGTATTTATATAAATATATTTATATCATTACTTTGTGAATTGTACATATCCCTAAACTTTAAATTAACCAAATTTAATTTTAACTTTATATTTCATGTAGAGTTATTTTAAATGTAAGAACTAATCATATCCAGAAGAAATTAATGGTGTAAATAACATTACTTTTATATGTGGAAGAAACCCTAATTTAAAAACTGGAGAAAGTAATGTTAAAATTTCTGTTGTGCTGTATAGTTACTCCATTGCACCAAGAGTTAGTGGTGTTTTTAACTATTGTCGTCAAGAGGGTACATTCCTCACTTTAAATAAAACTGATGGCGTGTTTAGTGTCTGTTAAATTATTGCCTCATTTTACCAAGTCAGTCTAATTTAAGTTCTTCTATAAATGAACTACGACCTCTCCTAAAGACTAAGTGTCTGAACAAAAAGCAGGAAACAGTTGTAAAAGTCGATCCAACCTGAGTCGGTAGTCAGAATAAACTGCAAAAACATATATAAATATTTTCAATTACTCTCTTTCTACAAAACATTTCTTTCTATTTAAAATATATAATCGAGAGAAACAAAACAATTTAGTATATTTTATTCTCACATGTAACTTGATATACATCCACATAATATCTGAAAGTTTTCTATTTCAAAACTATATGAAACAAAAATTAAGAATAAGAAATATTGTGAATTCTTATATTGAATTTATGTGTTATGTTGTGTTGTAACTTACAAAGTGTATTATTCTTCTCGTGAGACATATGACTTCGTTTTTTGTCTATTGGCTGAATAACAGACGTCACACTTTTGGGGAATTACATCATAAAATAAAACCTTTAAAATGAAATAAAACTGGTAATCTTGTAATTATATCTCAACTCACACGATGCTGGACCTATTATGATATGATGATTAAAGATTTTGGCTCACAATCTGTGAAGCGCGAGATCGAATATTGGCGTCAAACGTGTGATGGAGCAGCAAGAATAAGAATAAAGCTAACTGCAGATTTCCCACTTCCTGGTAACAGAATAGCCCAAGATATGGCGATAAATACAGTTGGTCGGTTACTCTCCAAATAATCGAAAGCTCAAAAATAGAGACGCCAAAGAACAAACCGACAGCCTTCATAGACCAAAAAATTAAAAACTTCCATCTCGAATGTCGTGAAGTTGACTAATAGTTGATATACCAAGCTATGTACATCGACATATACATTGGCAATGGACAAATCGCCAATGTAAAATTCTGTTAATACTTTGACAACAAAAAGAAATTATATTCACAATTAATGACTGGCTATGAGTGTAATTATCCGGAGAAACAATATAGATTATATGAAGTTTATAGCAATAAAATCTGCCCTTTCTCCAGCACCCTATCAAGCTTTAATAGTTTGTGAGGGATTAAATATTATTTTATTATATTTGTTTCTTTCCGTTTAATACATAATTATATTTGTACGCATCTTATATTGTACAAGTCTCTTTTGTTCCCTAAAATTGTAGAAGATTTTCGAGTGTAAGAACAACAACAAATATTTTACAAAATTTCAAACATGTATTCAGATATAGTTGTCAAGTGAACTTTTAATAATGTCACCTTAAATTTATAAATCGACATGCCGAGAAACAGTTACGTATAATATAATTGTACTGTTTATTATAAGTCTAATAAAAGTGTGACAAACGCTCAATAATCGGAAAACTACAGATATTTAACCAAGAACGTTTTAGATTTCGAACACAAGAAACTTCAGTGAAATAATTTCGGATGTTAGAATTTCTACGATGAAAATTTTATCGGTAAAATTTCAGGTGTGAAGAATATAGGTAGTTAGCATTCGCGTCAAGGGAAATGTAGCTGTGTGTCAATGAATGTAATTTGCGTCTGTTGAACTGTCGACAAACTTTTCAGTTTGGCAATGGGTAAATAGCCAATGTGAAAACGCGCAGCAAATATATAGATTTGTCCCCAGTTGAAAGATATGTCATTCTTCATACAGTGTAAGTGATGGCATTCTCAGTTAATGATATAAGTTGTGATAGATTCTCGGTTATAAATAAAATGAACGAGCTCGACTAAGATCTAGAAGGAACTATGAGGTTTTATTGAAACGAAGGAACCAAACAAGTGGCAACACGACCTACATTAACCTACAAAACTTCGATCAAGTGAAGGTACACAGAAACTTCGGACATAGAACAATAAAAGAAATATTTATTAAGATATTGAATAAATACAGGAGTTCTTAAATACATATAGATATATAGAAAATATTAAGGACCAACCAAAACAAACAAGTCAAACGGAGAGTGATATGGTGTAAGCAATGACGTCTTTTAGTGATCTGATCTATATCATCTATAGCTTTTAGAATACATCTTTTCACTGAGCAACTGTGTGATATGGCGCAAAATTCATTTTAGAATTAAAGTTAATGTCCATTTAACTTGAAAAATTATAGTAAATAAAACTAATTATGCTGCTTTCTTATAGTTGCGTAAAATATGTATGAATACTTTCATACGATCGGACGCCTTGTTTTAAAGCTTAGTGTGTTATCGTTCTTAATTAAGACCTTGATAACAAAAAAGAAGGTGGAAGAATTTATTTAACTTTATCTTTAATACATGTATTTTCTTTGACGGATAATATGAACTTCTATGTATAAATACTTACAGGAAACTTATGGTGTTCTGATGTCTTATGTTCTTGTAGCTAGTAACCAATACCACTACCTAAATCTAATTATCATTTAGTAAGTTTGTTAGTATAAATAGAATAATAATCATTGATTTGTTTTGTTTTTTTTTATTCTCAACATGTCTACGTTCTGATCACGCGAGAAACTTGGTTCCGATTCCCATGGTAGACAAAACACAGATACCCTTTGTGTAGCTTCGTGCTTAATAACAAAAAAAACAAGATAATTTATGAAAGTTCATGTAATGGAAGCAATTACGTTCATGGTTTTATCAAAATGTAATTAGAATACAATAATTCTAAGGATAAAAAATAAAGTATAGTACACTATGCTTTTAAAATACAAAGAACTCGTATTTCAAATTCTATTTACTTACTTCTAGAGCTGGATTTACCTTTTCTTGTCAGTTTGAATTGTTTTGTAATTTTGCTAACGGTTCTGTTCTTTCTTATTAACATTCATTTTTTTTCATCAGGTATAATATTATTAAGTTCTAATGCATTTGTTTTGGAATTTCGCACAAACCTACACGAGGGCTATCTGCGCTAGCCGTCCCTAATTTAGCAGTGTAAGACTAGAGGGAAGGCAGCTAGTCATCTCCACCCACCGCCAACTCTTGTGCTTGGCCATGCCGGGCCTAGTTCTAAGGCAACAAATGCTGCCATTATGAAACTCTTCTTTTTAATTGCTTATAATTTTTTCCTTGGATATACATTGAGAGGCTCAACCGTTTTCAGCTGGTAAACTGTTTTTTGTACATATTGTGATTATTTCATTTAATATAAGTTACACAATTTATGACTGTTTGAAGCCTTTAATCGATATAGAAACCAAAATTTTGAATTTTATGACTTTGGACTTACAAATGAAATACTGCAAACCTCAAAGTCTATGAAAATATCATCAATATAGCGTTTGTTAGGATTATGAACCTGATGGTGATTCAATGTGGTCAAGGCCAGCTGTCATTGAGAGGTGAAGTAATTTGGTTAGAATAATGTCCAAACGAATACACATTTATCTTTGACATAAAATTAAATAGGTGATCTCTGCAGTTATGAAATGGATTCCTTGCAGTTTTGATTATATTATTTTTTTAATTTATTTGTTATTAGAAACCATGTAACTATCAAAGTCATGGACCTACAAGCATTTCAAACATAAATAAATTGAAAATTTTCTATAAAAATGTGATTTCCCTGTGATCAACAACATAATTTAATTGCAGTTTGCTAGAAATTTTATAAGAAACTCTCGGTCAACATTTACACTTTTTTGTTGTTGTTGTGTAACGTTTAACGTTTTTGTATATTTATTTCATCCATATTTAGGAGTGCTAAATATTCAAAAACAATTTAAGAAATGTTTTGGAAATTATCTGATGATATTACCCACATATTAATACGTTATCACCTAAAGACAAGTATTTTCGAATTTCAAGATTGCAAAAGTGACTTCATTTATTTCAAATTGAAAAAACAGATGCTGCCACTATAGAAATACGAAGTTCTTTAGTTTATGATGTTAACGTCAGACGTGTATCATTTTTTAGTACTTAAACAACAATCTCTTTAGATTCTCCAATGAAAGAACTAGTAATATTTCAATAAGATATGCACGAAACTAAATGAAAACGTCACTTAATAGCTTTTATTACATAAAGGACTGCACACTTTATGTGAAATGAATTCTTCCTATTTCAGTCAAGATAAGCTACTGCAGTAGAAGTTAGAGTATGTTTGTGTTTTCTTACAACAAAGCCACATGGGGCTATCTACGGAGCTCACCAAAGGGAATCGAACCGCTAATTTTAGCGTTATAAATCCGTAGATATACCGCTGTATTAGCGGGGGCGAGTTAGAAGAAAGCAAGATCTTTATAGTATTTTCGGTAACTACCTGTCAGCATGCAATAAAGACTAAAGAACAAACTTCTCGAGAAGTGTATTGATATCACCTAATTATACAAATTCCATTTATATCTCGTTTCATAAACTGATGGCTAGTATTCTTTGGGATCGTCTTGAGAATTTGAATTGTGTGTGATAGAAAATATTGATATCATCATAGCATAGCAAATAAATATTTTATGGAATTTAGAAACTTTGAAACAAAAATAATAAATAATTAAAGAATACCCTAGGAGTCAAGTGTTAACCGTTTTCTTTAGGTTTTAACAGCATATAACACGTTAGAATTTTCTTATTATTATTATTTCCTTATAAATTTTTTATACTAAAATTTCTACAACCATAATTATATACCCGGAAAAGAAGCTGTTGAAGTCAGTTCAGTATAATTTTTTGAAAATTACCTCTCGAGATTTTATCTTTAATGCGTTCGTATATTTTCATATGTATACATCTGTCAATTTCATTTAACTATTGAATAAACCGAGTGATATGGAAAAAAAGTACTCATAACGTAAAGACTGATATAAAGCTCTAAATGCTTTCCGTCTATATTATACTTGTTACTTAGAGGACAATAAAATATGTATTTCTAGAGAAATAACAGTGATTCATATTAAATATACGCATTCAGTTATTTAAATATTACTGCGCTTCTACAAATTTTCTTGCAATATTTTTATTCGAAAGATTATAATATTAAATATTACAAGAAAGTTAAAATTATCGAATATAATGAAGTGCATTGAATTCACCAGTTATGTCATGTTAACAAGCTGTTAATTTAGGGGCTAATGTGTTACAAGGATGAATCTATGTCTTTCACTTATTTCTAGTCCCCTTTCTTGAACAGTAAATTATTTGCATAAAATAATGTTGATTGTAAATGTGCATAGTTCGTGTGGGAGTAAAAATATAAACTTTACGTTTATTTAAAAATAAATCTTTCCAGGATATATAAATTGTTTTTATAATTCTTGTTTCCTAAAATGTAACGGCTATACATTTTTTCTATCATATTCTAGATTGTCTGGACAAAGTGAATTGGAACTTAAGAAAGCACAGATAAATAAGAATATTGAAAACAGTATTACATAAAGTAACAAGTTGAAACAATTAATTTGGAATGTCAAAACCATTTATGTATTTGTTTCACTAAAAACAGTTTCCTGGTATTCAAATTATACAAGTTTCACTCAGTTGTTTTACACATTGTAGTGAATGTGTAATTGTTAAATTGGTTCCAGATATCTCCAAACAAGCATGATTGTTTCACCGTGCAATACTCATGGCTGTTTTTTGTGTACCAGTTATTCTACATGGCAGCATTCTTTTTTTTCTGAGAAATCTAGGCCAATATTTGATAATTTTCACCAGAGTAATTACTAGAACTCTATCTATCTTATTTTTGCACAAATATTTGATCTCTCTACCATTGCTTGATGCTACAGTCCTTACAAAGTCACAATTAAATTTCACAGCAATTCTTGGTTTTATTATACTTCGAGAAAAAAGTACATTTGATTGATGTCACCGCAATCACATTATCAATTGCCAAGATCATAATGATTAGTTGTCCTCAATTTATATTTAAAGGATAGAACAGCAACAAAGATAAGCAATCTCGAATTCGTGAATCCCTCCTAGCTGTTAGTTATGTGTTTTGTGTCGTCGAGTAATATAATAGTGCGTCGTATGACATGTTTGCACTACGCTGTAATAATTTTCAAGTACTCTCTTATTCAGACTTTAATATTATACAGTTACCACTTTTTAGCTAACCAGATATATTTCTTGAATGTAGAACTGTACCTTGGATGATATTAGTGATTGCAATACTTAGTTTCAGCACCCAGTATTTTTGTGTTAACGCCCTCAGTGTCGAAAAGGCTAATTGCGTGGTCTTAGTGTATTCTCTGGAAATTGTTTTTTCTTTTATCTTTCTAGTTATGATAACTAGTGAAGAGGTAACTTTGCTAAGTGTTTTAGGTTCATTGTTCACTAAGTTAACGGTAACAATGAAAGCTTGTCATCAATGGTATTCTAAAAATTCTGAAAGTTTTCTCAAAGCTAAAAACCAGATATGATAAGTATGGCTTAAAAGAAGCCTAGTAGTTTCCACTCAACTCCTTCTATCGGAATGAAAAGATGAATATGGGCATTAAAAGCTTGTGAAAGAGACGTTTTTTTTTAATTATAATATTTTATAAACAGAAACAGTAGTTTAATAACTTAAGTGGCAAAGAATAGTAAGCATAATTATGTATATTTTATTTAAGTGTTTCTTTTAACATTATGTAACAATAAATTTTTAATATTATTCATAGAAATGCAAGAATTATTTCATAATAAATAAAAGCATATTATTACACAGGATTCAGGTTATCATTGTTGAATTATTTTAACATAATTTGAGTAAATGCTTTATATTTTAGTTTAATGTTCTTTTCTACAATTAAATAACATTTTTCGAATGTATATTGTTTTATTAATGTGGTTATTGGGATAACCACTAATACTGAAAAACAACATTTAACAATATTGAGAAGGTTCATCAAATGAATTACGTATTTCTATCCTTTTAATCGCACAGAGTTACCAATGAGTCGTCTTTCATCGTTTCTTTACTACTTTTATGTTGATATTTAATCCGATATTTCCAAGGTAAATTTTCTTGAAGATCTATATTGCTTTATCCAAGACATGGTGTGTTCCTATGAAAATTACACATTAAATTCTTTGTGTATCGTTCAATATGTTGGTTAACAAACTTTCTCATTTGTAATAGGTATTTAACATAATGAGTAACTATTGATATCACTACACTTACAGTGAATGTTGTAACAATGAAAAAAGGATATTAATCAGCATAATAAAACATACAGAACCCATCATACGCAACCATTTAAAAAAAATATTTGGTAATTTAGACGTAATCAACGACTGAAAGCCTATTGACAAAAGCTAATTGAAATTCTGTAGTAAAATTGATAAATTTTTCGATATCAAACAGATTTCATTTATAATGGAAGCTTAGTGCAGGATAATCGCAGAGTAAATACAAATTTAATTGATCGACTGATATTTGATGTGAAAGAATGAACAGAATGGATACTTGTTGGAAATTAATACACAATAATATTTGTTATAGTGTACAACCTTCTTTTCAGTAGATATATTTTTATTTAAATATTCATTTCAATAGCAAAGCAAGAGGTTTTATATTGTGCTGAAAACTCTTCTTTCGTTCTGAACAGAAAATATAAATTTTACTCAAAAGTGCATTTTATCACGCGTCCTGTGATCCTCATATATCAAACAAATGGTATAGCCTTTAGGTGTTATACAATTACGCACTAAAGAACATTGCTGTAAATTAATTATTTTTCCCAACGCATGAAATTACACCACATTATCAATTAGCAAACTAAATGTAATTTTCTTTGAAAAATCAGAGATACAAAATTAACAATAATAAAACTATTTCAACGCTTTTAGAGCACATCTTTATGTCTCGATAGACTAAATAAAAAATATTAAAATTTCTATATGAATAAATTATTTTGAAAAATAATCAAGTAAGTCAATGTAAGCCTAAAAATTACTTTATAAAGAAGAGATAAAGAGACCCTTAAAGAAGTATTAAGATAACTATATCTTTCAACAATAAACCCTTTAATGATGAACATATCATACATATATTTTTAGTGTATAAAATGCATAAAATTTCCCTTTAATAAACATCATAAGTATCCACACATAGGAACATGCCCTTCAATTATAACAATTCCTACCAATAAATATTCAACGGAGACAATCTGCCTCTTGCAGAATGGGTAATCTAACACATTATGGAATTATCAGTATAAACAAAGAAAACTAAACAAACTTAAAAACCTAAAACAAAAATAATCTCGTCTTAAAGTGGACATTTTAACAGATATTATAAAATTATCTCATAAAAATAAAACCCGTCAGCAATATATTAACAACATTACTAAATATAATTATTTCTAAACCATTCAGAGCTTTGCCAAAAAGATATAATATACAAATTACAAAAAGTTAGACTGTGAATTTTAAAGTGAATGTAGATATACATAAAAAGCAGAAATAAAACCTTTTACCAAATAAATTAAAACACCTTGTGTTTGAGAAACAAATAAGAAAAACAATCATTTTGTGTCTATGATAAAACAAATAATTTATTTAACAAAAATAAACCAAAATGGAAATGTCCCGAAATAAAGATAAATCAGGAAATGTAAACATGTTTCTTTTCTCACACAGTTATATCTTCGAATTTCCAAATATGCAAACAAATACATAAATTAAACATACAACCTTCATGCCGCACGTTAGTACAGCGGTAAGTCTACGGATTTACAACGTTAACTTTAAGGGTTCCATTTCTCTCGGTGGGCTCAGCAGATAACCCGATGTGGCTTTGATACGAGAAAATATACACACATATAATCTTCAAAGTTTAAATCACTAGACATAAATCGAACTATATAGTCTGTATGGATTGAGTGAGGTAATTGATTACACATAAAGAAATTAAAGTAAAATTGTGTTTCTTGAAAAAAATAACAATAACATAAAGTTAAATATGTTACGAAGAAATAGTACATTTGCAGGAGTACGACGTATCTGTTTAGAGTATTTGAGAGAAGTGTAGCTGTTTCTCTTAAAAATCTGTGTAAAACTCTAATGAAACATAATCTTATGTATCCATAGTATGTTAATCCGTTGTAATAAGGGAAACACAGCCCATGAGACTACTGATCATCTCTATCATAGAATAAAGGGTGTAATATGGTTTGGGTGTCGTTTTTATGCTACTAAAAATATTAAACTCCCATTTCTAATTAGCCACTCAATTCTTTATAGTCGTATGTTTTCAATCGTACTTTGAGTCACCAAAACACGATAATTACTTACCCTACTATAAACTGCAGCTTCTGTTAAACTTCATGTACCTGTATCTGTCGAGAGTAATGTTTACATACATTGTTTTACATCTGGGTTATTTGAAATGTGGTTTAATATGCATAATGTTTCAGGTTTCTTTCATTACTTTTAAACTTTCAATAGTGTCCAAAATAACTGATTTGTTAATTTCACTAAATGAAACAAATTTAACTAAATATATATATCTAAAATTCATTTTATATTCGAACCCAGTCAACAAAGAAGATGTTCTTAATAGTTTGTTAAAAACATCAACATTCAAAAGTCAAGCCCATTTAGACTAAACAGAATCAAGTATTTCCGATTGCACCTGGTACTCAAACACGACCTTTAATAACTGCCAAGTCTATATAGTTAGCTAGTGAAGTCTGTTTGACACTAAGTGTTACACATATAATGCACCTATTTGTTCATCATCTATTTCAGTCATTATATAAAACTACTGCGTCCAGTCTTAACCAAGAGTATATTTTTCTCTCGTGTAGCGTTCAGTTGTGTCATTAACTATCGATATCCAGAAAAATAACAAATGTTATTTGTAATACTTATCTTCTGTGTAGTAGACATTCTAAGTTACAATGTGGGAGAATTGATGTGTAACTTTCTATTCTGTTTAGAGTCTCTGTTTTTCAAAGAATTGTTGGTGTTTTAAAAGTTGTTTTCTATCGATTGTGTTCCACAATTTATATAAAATCCATGGTGTGTTTATTGTTTATATTCCAGCTGTTAGATCGTTTATTTCACAGAACCAGTTAAAAAAAACATACTTTTACAGTTAAAGTATTGTCTTTCCCAGATTTTAAATGAGCGAACAACAAATGAGACACATCCGTGATAGATGGTCTGCGATAAACAGCTACGAAGTTCTTTCACGCTAGTTTCTTGCCCCTTGCTTGTACAGCGGTAACTCTACGGATTTACCACGCTAGAATAAGGTGGTCGATTCCTCTCGACCAACAGATAGACTGATGTGGTTTTGCTATCAGAAAACACACACACTCTAGACTCATATGCTGGTGAATTTATTTTGCTGCGGACAAGGGATTTTCATATATCGAAAAGTGGTTTCGTTACACTCCAATTAATTTAGTTCATTTCGTCATTTTTCGTTACTATATTATATCTTATTCTTTTTGGACTTATCGATGGTCCAACTATCTGGAGAAGTATATTTTAAGCGTCATCTTTCTGAGAAACACTAATTTCGAAATTTAAAAATCGAAAAATCTTGACGCATTCGTTCTTCATATATCATAACGATTACTGAGAGAACTAAAATCTATAAACAAAAATATAACTCTTATTTTTGTAATAACGTCTGAACTCATGATGCTGGTTTGGCGTATTATTATAATAGTTAAAGCACTCGACATCTCATTCGTTTGTTCTTGAAATGAAAATTGTGTCAAGCAAGAGACTGAATGTAAAGATGTCTCTTCGTTGTTAACAGAGTTGCCGAAGAGATGGCAGTACGTAATGCTGACTGTTTTACCTCTATATGATCGACAGTTCAAAATTATATACACAACAAAACAACCTTGGTGAATTTGTTGTAAATTTAACCAAAAATCATAGTGAATATACCTAATCACTTTCAACTCCTATATTTGTATAAAATATGTGTGTAACCGACCTACAGATGGACCCATTATTATAAAGATGGGTGTGTTATCATCCGCCATTAGAAAAGAAAAAGAAGGTGGGAGAACATTATCTTCAATCATTTCTTGTTTCTTTATTAACAAATATTGTCAACTAATATGTACAAATACTAAGAAAAAGCTTATGGCGATTGGATGTTTTCTATTCTTAAGGTAGTTGCGTATATCAATCACTAGGTCTAATCTTTAATTTGTAAATTTGTTATTACTAATCTTATAATTTGATGTTATATTCTTGTACAATTACATTTGGACCGGCACGGCCAGGTGGGTTAAGACATTCGACTCTTAATCTGAAGGTCGCGGATTTGAATCCCTATCGCATCAAACATGCTCCTCTTTCAATCGTGGTGGCGTTATAATGTGATGGTCAATCCCACTATTCCTTGTTAAAAGGGTATCCCAAGAGTTGGCAGTGGGTGGTGATAACTCACTGCTTTTCCTCTGATCTTACAGTGCTAAATTAGGTACGACTAGCGGAGATAGTCCTCGTGTAGCTATGCGCGAAATTCAACAAAGAAATAATAAATAGATCTTAATTGAAGACTATCTGTTAGTTTTGTTCATATATGTGCCCCCCGCTAGTACAGCGGTATGTCAACGAATTTACAACGCAAAATCAGGGGTTCGATTTCCATCGGTGGGCTCTGCAGATAGCCCGATGTGGCTTTGCTATAAAAAAACACTCGTTGATATGTATATCACCTTTTTTTTATCGTGACACCAAAAACACATACACCCCACGTTATATATCAACTAATTAACAAACTTTTCATGGTACATTTATTTTTTATTTTATTTCAAAGAAAAGTGTTTTTTTTTATTATTTACAAAGGTTATCAAAGATAATCGAACCCCTGAGAGCGTTGTTCCGGAAATTGTATGTTGAAGAGATTTAAATTGTATGTTGGATGTTTTTTGCGGGCATTCTTATGACAAACTTCACTTACAGAATTCTCTTCTCAATAAACTCTCACATCAATCGATATGCACTGATTTATTTGAATTTTTTTCTAAAATTAACGATTTGCTTTTATGCAGCAGGCTGGAGTTGAGTTCCACACTTTCGATAATATTGAGCATTTTTTGCCTATTACGTGAAACATTGTAAAGAACCGACTAATCATCGGGTAAAATTATTCATTTTCTATAATGTACATAATGAACCACAACAGTTATTATTTACGTCAATAGCATTGCTGATCATATTTTTGTTTTTATTAATATGTGGCTCATAAACCATGAAGGGTCTTGTAACAATGAAACTTAATGTCATAGAAAAATGTGATTAAAAGTCAATAATCCAAGAATTAAAACAAAGTCAGGTAAATTGTGCTTGAAATTTTGCTTATAGTTTAGCATCATTTTTAAAATTCTATTTATTTCTAAAACAAAGATTTACCCTTTTCCTTTTTGCCAATTTGACAATGGATCCTGTCCAAACGGAAAGCTCCTTTTTCGATTCAATAGTATATAAATCTGAACTGTATATACGCAGTTTACTCTCAATTGCAGACTATGTTGTCTTCTTCAATGAAATAAATAGTTGATATATGCATACAGTTTACATGAAATCACGTAAAATAATCTAACCACCCATTTTAAAAATTAATATTATTTAAACGGTATACATCTTCTCTACTGCCAAAATTTTCATTTGTGATCCCTTCTCTATTTACTACTGATCATAAAATATTGTATGGATCTGTGTTATTAATATTCTTAATTATATTAAATACCTTACCTCAATAAAATTCGTCTTCTCTCCAGTCCAAACATGTTTAAAGACTTCAATCTCTCCACATAATACATTTACACCATTCCGAGTATCATCCTAGTGGGTCTTCTCTGATCCGTTTCCGACAATTCAGTATCTTTCTTAAAAAAGAGAGCCCAAATTCTTACACACTACTCTAAACAAATCCTTTTAGGTTATATATACAGATAATCAAAAATATCTATATCACGTGTTTAATATTTCTAAAGATATTACCCAAAGTCCTATTAGCCCTATTGCTACCTACAATATATTGTTTAGATGACTTCACTGATTTCTTGATCAGAACACCAATATAAATTTCTTCAACAACATTTGAATGTATATCATTTCAAATTTAAATAAAAAATTAAATTGGGAAAACTAAATGCATCAAGTTCTGGTATACTTCAAGAGCAAAGGAGCTTTAAAGGACAATGTAAAATTCCGGGTAACAGCAAAAGAGGAGCCTTAGACATACTGTAACTTAATCAGAAGGTAAAACACTTACAGTAGTTAAACCTGAAAGTGAAAAATCTCTAAAGGTTCAGCCAATCTCATCAACT
The DNA here is from genome assembly GCF_004210375.1 of Tachypleus tridentatus. Taxonomy (NCBI): domain Eukaryota; kingdom Metazoa; phylum Arthropoda; class Merostomata; order Xiphosura; family Limulidae; genus Tachypleus; species Tachypleus tridentatus. The sequence goes on along the minus strand of NC_134828.1, from coordinate 32,738,380 downwards.
AGTATTCACCTTAACAAACATTTAAAGTCATTTGAGCACTTTATCATCGTACAATAAGTCTTCTAATGGTCTGAGAGCATTTCAGAATACATGCTTCTATACGTTTTTCATTGACTCTACCCATAGTTACACTGCCCCTACGAGACAACTGGAACATGATCAATAATATCTGGTATAGCACATTGTTGGTCGTCTCTTTGTATGATCATGTTGACAGCAATAATAAAGGATAGTGGTTGTAAATGACCCAGGTTCCTACACACTAAACATTCTCGTAATAGGAAGGTCAAAATTAGCATGTCGCTGACGTTTAAAGAAATATACTGAAAAAAAAAACTTAAACTATTTTATTACATTCTTTATGATAAACTGTATACTGCAATATAGTTAATAAATAATATGTTGATACTATCTAATCTGCAATTGGATAAGCTTATAAGAAAATATTTTCAAAAAAACGTGATATTTGTTTCCTATGTCTTCCTTTTTCACTAATTACCATACCTCTCACCTCTAACTTGTACATTATTTAATCTTAATTGTTTATTGAGTCATAAAATAAAAATTCAGACCAACCTCCCACGCCCACCTTTCACACATCTTTTACAAATTGGTAGTAATTTCCTATCAAGTTTTATAATATGTCGTTTTTAACAATTATAATGGCAAAGTTTCAATATCTCAAATGACATATACATGTCTATACATTTCCTTTTCCACATCTCTACACTTCTAGTTTGAAAGTTTATTTCACGTTGAATAGATCGAGTAACAAAAGTACTATCATTATTAAAAAGTAGGTTTCAATAAACATAAGCAATAAATGTCTTTATTTTCTTGTATAATCTTTATTAATTGTTATAGAAATAACCAAAATGTAAAAAAGAACAATTTAAACTTTTTTAGGTAAGAGTTAGATGAGGTAAGATAAAGAAAGATATAATAATAATAATATTATTTACAAGGTATACTCGGTAGGGATCGCCCATGAAATTGTTAATAACAGTAACACATTTTCTGCTTGGTTTACAACTTACTTTTATCGGAGTTCGTGTAAGGTTAAGATAGCGGAAATAACGAATAAAGTATAAACATTTTCTGAAAAATAAAACGATGATGTAAAAGAATTTTTTATTTCAACACAAAAATTACTTTTTACTCGATACATACAAAGTTTTGACTCCAAATATGCACAAACAAAACTTTTAGTAAAAATAACCCACAGAAAATCTTAATTTTTCTTCTATACAAAATACTTATATATTTTCATAGTTTAATGGTGATTACAAGTTTGGGTAAAGTGCACAAACTTGTTTACGTATGGCTAAACTTTTAAAAGTATTTGAGTCATATTTTTGGAAATATTTTATCGTAACCAAATGTAACAGCGAGTACACCAAAAATGATCTGTTATGATGTCTATGCAACTGTACGTAAATTTTAGTTTCTCGTAACAATTTAACTCACTCATAAATATTTCAGTTTTATGGGAGTGAAATATTATTTTCCTTCATTCTTATTAAAACGGTAACACTGTAATGTAAAGAAAATTGTTTGAAATTGTATTTTATGAAATCCCAGGCAAAATTGTATTTATTTTCTAGCGTATAGTATGCATCTCTGGGTTATTTTATATCTCTTGCATTGACATTCACTACCTGCAAAGTATTTCATTGTTAATGTTGAAACAACCTCTAATAATTACTTACGAAAACAACAGGTCCACAATATTTTAGAATAATGTTATCTAGATCAGTTATTACAGTTAACCTTACGTAGATTCATTCCTAATATTCTGATCAAAGACATACATGTTTTAATGACATTTTGTTTTCTGTTATTTTTTATTTAAAAGAGTCATTCATATTATATAGGTCTTATTACTTTAGGTAAGGTTTAGACGCATGTGAAGTATCACAGTATGTTTTTTACCATTTCAAATTACTATATATATGTCTACGGATTTACAACGTTAAAATCAGGGGTTTGATTACCCTCGGTGAGTTAAGCAGATAGCCCTATGTGGTTTTGCTATAAGAAAACACACACCATCTCTCGTGTGAAATACTTGTAATTATTGGATCACCTTTGGATCCTACATCTAATTAATGATGGTATTTTCACCTAGATGGTTTTAAACTAGACAAATTTGTCATTAGAAAGATATTATGAAATGAAGAATTACAAGCAATATATGGATGAGTTGACACGTTACAAACAAAGAGAATTAATATTCTTAATTAACTTCTATAGCTCTACACTCTGATAAGACACGACTTCCTCGCTACTTTGAAAATCACAAGCATTCCCTCACAAATAGATGAGATTGTAATAACTTCAGAGCGACATTCTCCATCAGGTTCTTACAACTAAAGTATATTATTGGAGTAATTTTCTTAACATTTGAGATATTTTAAAGTCACAAAATTAACTCAGTAGCCCAGAAAATCTCACAATGCCCTTTTGCTCACGTTTCCATCTTTGTTTAGTAAGTAGCCCGAATTACAATCACAAAATGTACGGCTTATATAATTCTGTAAGACATCATGTGGTAGCTCAAATAGCAGTGGACTCAAAACCCTTTCTGCTGAGGTAATTCCTATGTAATGAGTTCTAACTTTGGAATATACTAGGTTCGATTGTATTGATCTTCAAAGTTCATATTTGTATGGTATTGTTTATGCTTAACCAGTTAAGAATCGTATTTTTTCACAGGTTAATTAAGTTATGTCCTGCTTCATCTTGCACTTGGTATTACCTTGCAATTTAGGTTAAATATAATGTTGTATTCCAGGGTTTACGTACACATTTTAGCCTGATTTTCGTTATCCAAAATTTTGTTTTGATTTTTATAAGATTCTTTCTTTTACAACCAGCAGTCACCATTGATAAATAATTTTATCTTATTCATCTTTAACATTCAACATTCTTTAAGATTTATGAGAGAACTGTGTCTGTAGTTCCTTCAATCTGTTTTACAATTTTCACAATCTGTGCCGGAAATATAAGTAATACTTGTACTTACATACACAAAATATATTGCTATTCATCTCAGGTAGCTTGCCTTACCAATGTGACTTTTGATCATTCTCATAACATAATAATGTGTTGCAACCTAGCATATATTCAGACTGACTTTCTCATGTCACTGCGAAAATATTATTATAGTAATAATTAAAAGTGTCACTAGAAATATAACTTCGTGTACCAAAATTTCAAAATTAAAATTCTTGTGTTTTTAGTACCAATCTGAACATTGGAATATTGTATTGTGTTTAACATAAAGATATCCACTCTGGATTATAACATTTTTATTATTTAAACTTGACACTGACTCAATGGGGAGACTATAGAGTGCTGTCTTATTTTTAGTGGGTTGTAGAAGGAATTTCTAGTTTTCCTAGCTTCTGAAGTTGGATCTGTGGCCAGTTATACGTCAGCAGAGAATCAGTGGTTCTACTGCTATAATGACTAAAACAACAAAGCTTTCATATTTGGTCGATGCTGCTGCCTTGATTCTCTATTTTAAGACTTTAAATCTATGAAGGTTTTCGTGTGCTAAGGAAAGTGACGATCTCATCAAATATATAAACACAAAGTAAGCTAGTATTTTTTATTATCGAGACAACCTAAAGTAGATCATTAGATAATTTTATGAAATATATTACTTGAATCTAGCTTATACAAGATGTGTGTCAATACTAGAGTGTATTCAATGGTTAGGAAGTGTCCAGGCTAAGCTTTACCATGGAGGTCGGCTGCCAAAAAGTTATAAAGGCTTGGTTGTCATTAACGTCCAGATAAAATGATTTATTTTCATTGATATGTTCATTGATAATTATATTTCACTTATGTCAGAATGTGAAAGAATTGTAAAAGTTGATCTGAGTTTTACAAAACAATCTACTTTAAAATATAAAATTTATAGAAATCAAACATCTTAGTATATTCTATTCTCACATGAAACTAGATATGCATCCATAAGGTCTCTGAAAGTGTTTCAAGAGTATATAAAACAAAAATTAAAAAATATTATTAATTCTTAAATTGCAGTTAATGTGTCATGTTGTGTTGTAAGTTACAAAGTGTATTATTCTTCTCGTGAGGCATATGACTTAATTTTTTGTTCACTAGCTAAATGACAGATGACACACGTTTAGGGAATTATATTATAAAATCAAAACCTAACAATATAATAAAACTGGTAATGTTGTAATAATACGAGGGCTGTTCAAAAAATACGCGGACTGTTTGAATTGCGCGGCTCCAGTTGGTTCCAGGGGAATCCGCTTGGTGTCGCTAGGTTTGATTACGACGCCATTTTCCGATTGCAGATATCTTCATTTGTGTATTAGCTACGCGGTTTTAAGTAAAGTGCGTTTTTTTCGTTTGGCGGATTTCAGAATGAATGACCTGAAGGAGCAACGACTTGCTGTGAAATTTTGTGTTAAACTTGGAAAATCTGCGACTGAAACTTTTGCTATGCGTAACACGGCTTACGGTGATGTTGCTATGAAGCGTACGGCATGTTTCAAGTGGCATGAACGTTTTAAGGATGGTCAACAGTCCATTGAAGATGATGAGCGTCCTGGACGTCCTTCCACGTCAACTGACGACCCACACGTCGACAAAATCAACACCCTGGTGCGGGCAAATCGACGTTTGACTGTCAGGGAGCTTGCTGAAGAGTGTGGGATATCAGTTGGATCTTGTTACGAGATTTTGACCGAAAAATTGAAGATGCACCGCGTTGCTGCGAAATTCAGCCCTCAGAACTCGTGAGTTTTTGGCCAAACACTCGATCACTGTTCTTCCCCAGCCCCTACTCACCTGACCTTGCTCCTTGCGATTTTTTCTTGTTCCCCAAACTCAAAAGACCCTTGAAAGGAAGAAGATTTGAGACGATTCCCGAGATTAAGGCAAATGCGACGAAGGAGCTGGAGGACATTACAAAAGAAGCGTACCAGGACTGTTTCAACAAGTGGAAACACCGTTGGGATAAGTGTGTGCGTTGGGGAGGAGAGTACTTTGAAGGGGTCCCAGACCTGTAAGTTCTAAATAAAGTACATTTTGTTTTATGACGTCAGTCCGCGTATTTTTTTAACAGACCTCGTATCTCAACTCACTCGATGCTGGGATTATTATGATATGATGATCAAAGATTTCGGCTCTCAAGACAGAGAAATGGCGTCAAACATGTGATGCAATAGTAAGACGAGGAATAAAGTGAACTGTAGATTTCCCACTTCGCTGGTAATAGAGTAGCCCAAGAGATGGCGATAAATACTATAGGTCGTTTATTATCCAAATACTTGACTGTTCAAATATAGAGACGCCAAAGATCAACCTGATAACCTTCATATAACAAAAATAAAATTAAAAAATATGAAAACTTCTATCTCAAAAGTCTTAAAATGGACTAATGTTTAACATAAGAAGCTGTTAATATATCGAAATATACATTGGCAATGGTCAAACCGCCAATGTAAAAATGTGCAGCAAAGTCCTTTGTGTCTTCCACCATAGCGTCTTTCTAACCAAATGTAACAGCGACAAAACAATCAACCAAAAGAGATATTCTCGAATTTCTCGAGCGTAGAATAGTGGTAGACAATATGTTAGAAACATGAGATAAATTCTATTTACTATTAATGTCTGTTTATCAGTGTCATTATCAGGAGAACTGATTGAGATGATAGGAAATTTATAGCAATAAAATCACACCTCTCCCAAGTATCCCACAAAGCTTTATTATTTTGTAACGGATTTAATATTATTTTAATAATTTAGTTTCTTTAAGCGTAGTATATATTTAGACGTGTACGTGACATTACAATGTGTATTGCGAAAGTCCTTCCTGTTTTCTAAAATTGTAGAAAATTCTCGAGTATAAGAATCAACAATATTTGATTTACATCGCCACTAGAGTATTTTCAAATAGTGTTGACAAGTGAAATACTTAGAATGTCGCCTTAAATTTATGAATCGACATACCGAGAAACAGTTATATATAATGTAGCTGTTCTGCAACAGTCAGTTTATTATAAGTCTTAAGCTATAAGTGTGACAAACGCTCATTAATCGGAAAACTACAGATATTTAACCAGGAACGTTTATATATTTCGAACGTAAGAAACTTCCATGAAATACCTTCGGATGTTAACATTTCAAGGAGTGAAATTTTGTCGGTAAAAATCTCATGTGTGAAGAATATAGCTAGCTATCATTCGCGTCAAGGGGAATCTGACTGTCTATCAACATAAAAGTAATTTCCACCTCTTGAACTGTCGACAAAGTATTCAGTTCTAGACCGAATAGCGGACTTAACGTTGTTTTTGAGTTTGTAAAATTTCTGTATATAAATTATCAGATGTAATAAACGTTATTACAAATTGTATTGTTGTTTATATATTAAAATATATTTTCATTAAGAAAGAATATTGTGGGTATGAATCTTCTTAGCAGATATCACAAGTCTGATGCATACCAATTTCAATTAACTTATAAATTTATATTAAAATTTCCGACTATTTGAAATCGTAATATGTAAAGACATCTAACACAATGAACCTGAAATTCGTCCGAGATAAATTATAATACGTAACAGTTCCCATATACATTGAAATATCAGCACAAAATGGCAATAAATTAGTTATTTCCTGTATGCATCACAAACACTAATAATTAATTCTTACGGCTCTTTCCTTAGTTATTTGATTTTGATCGTATAATAATTACATCATTAGTTAACAGGCAACGATAAATAATCGCGGTTAGTACAAACCCTGGTTAACCTTCCCAGAGAAGATAGGTTAAGTTTCTTCGATTTTACTATCATACCTCCAAAAAGCCTCTTTTTTCTTTCATACAAATGTCTACTGCTACTAAAAGCCACGCATGATTACCAGATACCGTAGGAAACCCTCAGTCTTTATAATATCCTCGAAAAAGTCTTGTTGTACGATGTTTCAATAGTGTCTTTCTTTATGTCAGTGAGTTTCTGTTTTTAACGTCTACTGCATGTTACTGTAAATCACCCGTATTATTCTATTTTACGTATAATTTATTGCGTTATGAAACATTAAAACGCATCTCCATTATTTACTATTTTAATAGCTTGTCTAAAATAATAGACGTTGTAATCGGTTAGAAGATCAAGTGTTCCCAGTAATTAAACTGGGTACTCAGATATCAATGAGTTCCCTGTATAGTGCTTACAGTGATTTTTACTCAGGCTTCGCTTTAGTCGATTGACTTAGCCAACTTATACGAAAAAAGTTTACAATTATTTGGGAAATCATAAACATTACGCTGTTTGAATTTTGCATGAATTTTTAAACTGGTTAGTATACCATACATTCTTATTAATTGTACGTTTTACAAATTTGTAGTGAACAGAAAATAATGGAATTTTTTTTTTTGATATCTTTGCATATACAGTTTTTGAATAATGTTTTTAAAAATGTTTTCATTCAGTTAAGACCCAGATATTTTGTTCCAACGTAAATATGAAGTGTTCATTTTATATCAATATTTCATTCCTTAAAAGTTAAATGGATAAAATAATTATTTCACTTTCTTTCAAGTGAGTTATATTCAAATATTCAACTATTTATTTCATTGGAGAAGACAAAATAGTCTGCAATCGAGAGTAAACTGTGTATATACATCTGAGATTAAGTAAATACCATTCATTGAAGCTTTTAACAGTGACGGCATCTGTTGCATCAGAATTGAATGAAATGATGTTCGACGAAAAATGCAAATTAAAACAATAATTAAAGGTTTATGATTAAACGACATAAGATTAACAAGTCGCGAGAGGAATTAATTTATTAATAAATGGGTAATTTCAATTGATAACTTCGAAAAGTGAGCTTTTCGTTTGGACAGGACCCATTATCAAACTGGCAAATTTTAAAAATGATACTAAACTATAAGCAAAATTTCAAGCATAATTTAGTACACGTAACTTTGACTTAGTACACGTGACTCCAGGATTATGAACTTTTAATCACATTTAAATTTTATTGTTACAAGACCCTTTGTGTTATAAGAGCCACAAATGAATGAAAACAAAAATATCATCAGCAATACTATTGACGTAAATAATAACTGTTGTGGTTCATTAAGTATATTATTGAAAATTAGTCATTTTACCCGATGATTATCAATATTATCAAAGTAAACTCCAGCCTGCTGCATAAAAGCAAATCGTTAATTTGAGAAAAAAATTAAAATAAATCAGAGCATATCGATTGATGTGAGAGTTTGTTGAGAAGAGAATTCAGTAAGTGAAGTTTTTCATAAGAATGCCAAAAACGTTCCGCAAAAAAATATTCATCATACAATAACTATTTGGACGAGTTAAAAAAGCTACTAAATTAAATATCCTTCTTTCAGACCGTATGTAATAAAATTAAATTAAAGAAAAATAAATGTACCATGAAATGTTTATGGATTCGTTGATATATAACGTGGGGTGAATGTGTTTTTGGTGTCACGATAAAAAAGATAATACACATATCAATGAAACTAACAGATACTCCACAATTATGATCTACTTATTGTTTCTTTATGAATTTCGCCCAAAGCTACACGAGGGCTATCTGTGCTAGCCGTCACTAATTTAGCAGTGTAAGACCAGAGGGAAGGCAGCTAGTAATCACCACCTACTGCAAATTCTTGGGCTATTCTTTTACCAACGAATAGTGGGATTAATCGCACCATTTTAACGCCTTCACGACTGAAAGAGCGAACTTGTTTGGTGCGACGACAATTCGAACACGAGACCAACGGATTATGAGTCGAACGCCTTAACCCATCTGGCCATGCCTGGCCGAATCTATTTGTACAACAATATGACATCAAATTATGAGATTAGTAATAACAAATTTGCTGAATAAAAATTAGGCATTGGGATTGATATACGCAACTAGCTACAAGAATAGAAAATATCCAATCGCCGTGAGCTTGCTTTTAGTATTTGTACTTATTAGTTGACAATATCCGTTAATAAAGAAACAAAAATTGTATTGAAGATAATGTTCTCCTACCTTCTCTTGTTTTCTAATAGTGGATGATAACAAATACATTTTTATAATAATGGGTCCATAATACGGTTGGTTATATACATATTTTATACAACCATAGGAGTTCAAAGAGATTAGCTGTGTTCACTGTAATTGCTGGATTTATTTATATTAAATTCAACAAAGCTGTTTTGAACTGTAGATCATACGGAGGTTAAACAGTCAGCATTATGCACTGCCATCTCTTCGGCAATTCTGCTATAAAACAACTTTTAAAAACACCAACAATTCGTTGGAAAACGACGAAACTAAACAGAATAGAAAGTTTCACATCAATTCACCCATTTTGTAACTTAGGTTGTCTACTACACAGAAGATACGAATTACAAATAATTTTTTTTCTGGATATCGTTAGTTAATAACACAACTGTGACGTTCCACGAAATAAAATATACTCTTGGTTAAGTCTGGACTCAGTATTCTTATATAATGACTGAAACAGATAATGAACAAATAGGTCCATTATACATGTAACACATAGCGGCAAACAGACTTCACTAGCTATCTATATAGACTTGGCAGAAATTAAGGGTTGTTTTTGAGTACCAGGTGCGATCAAAAACATTTGCTTCTAAACTGGCTTGACTTTTGTTTATAGGTGTTTATACAAACTGTTAAAAACAGCTTTTTGTGTTGACTGTGTTTAACGATCATATTAATTTTACATATATTTATTTAGTTATATTTGTTTCATTCACTGAAAATAATAAATTATTTAATATGAACACTATTGAAAATTTAAAAAAATAATGAAATAAACTTAAAACACTATGCATGCTACACAACATTTCAAATAACCCAGATGTAAAACAAATGTTTGTAAACTTTACTCTCGACAGATGCAGGTACATGAAATTTAACAGCAGCTACAATTTGTCGTAGTGTACGTAACTATCGTCTTTTGGTGCCTCAGAGTACGACTGAAAACATACGACTATAAAAAAATTCAGTAGGTAATTAAAAATGAGAGTTTGATATTTTTACATTATCATGTGATAGAAATGATGAGTAGTCACATGGGTAGTATTTCCCTTATTGCAAAGGAATACTTATATTTTGTATATGTTTTATTAGAGTTTTAGACAGATTTTTAAGAGATACAGCTACATTCTCTCAAATACTCTAAATAGATACGTCACACTCCTGTAAATGTACTGTCCCTTCGTAATGTATCTATGTTATGTTAATGTTACTTTTTTAACAAACAGAATTTTATTTTAATTTTTTTGTTGTGTGTAATCAACTTCCTCACTCAATCCATACAGGTTATATAGTTCTATTTATGTCTAGTGATTTAAACTTTGAAGATTATACGTGTGTATGTTTTCTTATATCAAAGCCACATCGGGCTATCTGCTGAGCCCACCGAGAGAAATGGAACCCTTAATGTTAACGTTGTAAATCCGTAGACTTACCGCTGTACTAGCGGCGGCATGAAGGTTGTATGTTTAATTTATGTATTTATTTGCATATTTTGTAATTCGAAGATATAACTGTGTGAAAAAAGAAACATGTTTAAATTTTCTGATTTATCTTCATTTCGGGACATTTCCATTTTGCTTTATTTTTGTTAAATAAATTATTTGTTTTATCATAGACACAAAATGATTGCTTTTCTTATTCGTTTCTCAAACACAAGGTGTTTCAATTTATTTTGTAAAAGGTTTTATTTCTGCTTTTTTTATGTATATCTACATTCACTTTAAAATTCACAGTCTAACTTTTTTTTGTAATTTGTATATTATATCTTTTGTCAAAGCTCTGAATGGTTTAGAAATAATTATATTTTAGTAATGTTGTTAATATATTGCTAACGGGTTTTATTTTTATGAGATAATATTTATATATCTGTTAAAATGTCCACTTTTAGACGAGATTATTTTTGTTTTAGGTTTTAACTTTGTTTAGTTTTCTTTGTTTATACTGATAATGCCGTAATGTGTTAGATTAACCATTCTATAAAGGGCAGGTTGTCTCCCTTGAATATATATTGATAGGAATTGTTATAATTAAAGGTATGTTCGTATGTGTGGGTACTTATGTTGTTCATTAAAGGGAAATTTATGTATTTTATACACAAAAAATATATTATGATATGTTCTTCTTTAAAGGGTTTATTGTTAAGTGAAAGAGTAATTTTAAAACTTGTTTTAGGGTTTTCTACAAAGTAATATTTTAGTATTACTTTTATTTTATTATTTTTATTTAGTCTGTCTGTTGAGACGGAAAGATGTGCTCCAAAAAACTTTGAAATAGTTTTATTATTGTTAATTTTGTAACTGTGTTGTTCCCATAGCAAATAATATTAATTTGCCCATTTATAATTTGATGTAATTCTGTGCATAAAAAATACTGAATGCTAAAACTAAGTACTGCAATCACTAATGATATCCAAGTGATATCCACTAATGATATGCAGATCCAAATTATAGGAATATAGACTCTTTAACTATAAAGTGGTAACTGTGTAATATTAGAGTCTGGATAAGAGAGTAATTGAAAAAGATTACAGCATAGTGCCAAAATGTCATCTGACGCACTATTATATGACTCAACGACACACAAAACCCATAACCAACAGAATAGGAAAGATCCACGAATTAGAGATTGCGCATCCGAGTTGCTGTCCCATCCTTTAAGTATAAATGAAGGACGAGTAATCATGATGATCTTGACAATGTATACCATGATGGCGATGACATCAATCGAAAGTACTTTTTCTCGGAGCATTAAAAACCCAAGAATTGTTTGTAAAAATTAATTCTGACTACGTAGGTACTGTAGCATCGAGTAATGGTAGAAAGTTTAAACATTTGTACAGAAATAAGATAGATAGAGTTCTGGTAATTACTCTGGTGAAAATTATCAAATGTTGGCTTAAATTCATCGGAAGGAAAGGATGGGTGCAATGTACAATAACTGGTACACATGAACAGCTATGAGTATTGCACGGTGAATCAATAATGCCTGTTTGGAAATGTCTGAAACTAGTTTACCCTTTACATAGTCACTACAGTTTTATGTTTATGTATTTTATGTTTAAAATATAAATTGACTGAGGAAAGATATTTAGGACTAACTTCACCATGTATGAGGTACCTATCTAGTTCGCATAGTAATTCGCTTTTCATCCAATTTTTTATCGAAGTACGTTATTGTACTATGTAGGAGTCTATCTGGTATGGTTGGTATGTCTCGAATATTTGTGTATGAATTGAGATGATATAGTTCTTGGAACTCTGTATCCTGTTGTGAGAGTGTGTTTGGATTGTTTGTAGTTTGGGTTTAATTATTTTATTGCTTACAATTATCCATGTTGGAGCTGCGTAGTCTATTACTGGTCTAATGTATGTTTTGTAAATTTTAGTATGTTGTTTGTAGATGTCTCCACTGTTTTTTGCCAGTTAGACTCCTAACATAGTTAGTTCTTCGGCCGACTTTATTTTTAATTTTGTTGACATGGTTAATCAAAGATAATTTTGAATCATAGGTTAGACCTAAAATTTTGCCGATGAGGCAGTCTGAAGTAATGTGCCATTCATACAATTATGGTTGCTGTTTTTTTTTTGTGTTTTATCATTTTGGTAAAGACTACGAGTTGTGCTTTTGCTGTGTTTATTTTTATTCTATATTTTGACAGTATTCACTTATTCTATTTAGTTGTGGGTTGCATGTTAGTGGCTGCTATCGTGGGTGTTGCAGCACTTTCCAGACTGCCACATCATCTGCGAACTAAAAGAGAATCCATGATTTGATCCTTCAGTAGCATATTGTTTACATTCATGACGAAGAGTA